>NC_137636.1:20999176-21076676 GCF_963383615.2 Lipophrys pholis | reverse complement strand
CCCCCGGGGGTGGGGGTTGCAGTCAGGTTCAGGTCGCCAGCAGTATAGAAGGAGAAAGAGATGCACACAGAAAAGGCTTTTGTTGACATATTGCATAACCTGAATCATCATAGCAACTGTAATAGCGGCTGTAACCTCCGCGAAACCTCCGCTCTAAAAACACATATTCAGACTTAAATAGATGTAAAGTGCTTGTGTGCATGTTTTTCAGCCATAGAAAGAGAATAATACTCAAACACAGACATAGAAAACATCCTGGTTGATACAAGCCAACAGGAGAACATGGAGAACGATGACGGTGCTTCTGTGTCTCTGTGGTTTAGAAAGCAGGGAGGTGTTAATGGCAGATCAGGTGAGGCTGCGGTAACCAAGGTTACAGACGTCTGCAGCATCCCACCTTCCTTCCCCCCCGACTCTAGCTTCTCCACGGTGACACAGCAACAGTGAGAGCCCAGCAGAGAATGGCAGAATGAAAGAGAGACGGAACGACAAGACACAGAGGAGACAAAGAGAGGCTTGGAGAGAGAGGTGATGGAGAGACGGATTAAACAACGGGAGGATGGGCTGCGATGTTCGCCGCTCCACATGAAGCAGAATTATTCATGAGGCCGAGATGCTCCTCTCACCACCAAGCCAAGTCAGGATCTGCACATTCCAGACAAGCAAGCAGCCAGGCTAAAACAAGCCATCAGTCTGTGACACACACACACACACACACACACACACACACACACACACACACACACACACACACACACACACACACACACACACACACACACACACACACACACACACACACACACACACACACACACAAAACGCAGACTGTTCCAGTGTCAATCCTGCACAGCAAACCTCCAATACCACATGTTGAAGGAATGCATTACAGGATGAAACATTAGACTTAAGCAACAAGCCACAAGAGGCCGCGGTTTGGATGGACTTTGATTGGTGGCAGTGTAGAGGCTCATTAGCTTTGCTAATCGATAATGGAGCAATTGATGTGGTTGGCTGGTAATATGTGTGAAGTGGAGTTAACAACGTGAACTAAGCCGGATAAGAATAAAAATAAAATAAAATCACATCATATTGAAAGACAGCTCATAGTAAAAAGAATCCTGTTGCAACAGATCACTGCTCCTTCACTGTGAATGTGGGGTGTTTTTACAGCCACTCCATCAATTTTGAATAAGCTCATGGTGAGTGTGTTTACCTGTCAGCCTTCTGTTGGGATCACAGGCTGGAGGAAGAAAGATTTCCACGTATCGAGGCCAAATAACAGCAAACAAATCCAAAGCATAAAGGTTAACTAGTACAAACAGCCACTTATTTCTAAATATAGCAAAGAAAGGTTTTGGGTTTCCTCTTACTTATAAACTCATAGGAACAAGTCAACAAACCAATGCTACTGGATAAAGGAACAATGTCTCATCGTTCCTGAATCCACTGTTCTAGAATGTATTCTGACTTTTTATACAGAAATCTTCAAGATACATTTCATCTTTATCTGAAATTCACAAAAATGTTCAATAAAACTGAAAGGTGGCATCATAGTACTAAAGAGCTACGATATGGTATATGTCATTCTGAGAAATTACTCATTCACCATTAAGTGGCCAGAAGTGGTAATACACTCTAAGATCAGGAGATTTGACTTTCCCTGTCTCTGCATTACAAAACACAACCAACAACCATATCAACACTGATAATGCTCCTAACCTTTCAACCCAAACCAGTCTCCACATTGCAGACATCAGCCCATTCTTTACGACAGCCACCCCTCCTAAACTGGTACAGACACTAGATGACTTGTGTGCTCAGATACTGGACTTCCTGAACATCCAGGATCTCTGAGAGTGAATCTGAACGTTTGTGTTCTGTGGCTCATTTTCCAGCTACAAGTTGTCACGTCAGAAGTTCTCCCAGTGGACAGAAACTGTCACTTTCACACAGGCGCAGACACACACACAATGTTACATACCATCTCTGACCTCTGACCCCTGCACAGGACCCCTGAGATGAGAGCAAAGGCCAAGGCAAGGTCACTTCCTGTCAAAATGTGTCTCTTCAGCAGGCCTGAACACTGACAGCTGAGCTGACACACTGTCCCCAGGGCAAAATAAGTTGTAAGGTGCGACTGTGAAACTTGAAAAACTGATCTTTATATACTTGGAAATGAGTGAATAGTAATTGTCTTTGTCAAATCAGCCAAGAAGATAGTGGATCTTTTTCAAGGAGAATAGTGTAAATGTGAGTGTGAATGTGTCCTGTTCCTGCAGTGAGCCATGCTGCGGTCTAATGCTGCTGCTATCTGTCCTCAAAGGCCCGTCACGCTGCACAGGCTGACCCACATGAGGGTGTGTGATGAACCTGAACAATCGATGTTCTGGCCCAGTACAGCTGATTTCTGCTCTCACGGCAGTTGGAAACCTTCATAAAGTGGTGTAAGTACAACAGAAACAGCATTCAGAGTGTACTGCTACTTTACATGGACAGTAAACAGAAATGTCTAAGTTATGATGACAGACAATTACGCAGCACATTTGTCCACTTCATCTTTGTCACTGTGCTTTTGCATGATTTCACACATTGTCATATTGGCTGCCATGCAAGGTGCTCCCTCACCATCCGGTCAGAGTATCCTTCAGAAACAGATCCTAATCCAGAGCTTTCCAACTGCTCACTTGGGAACTGTTGGGTTACGATCGCTTCCTGAATGACCCTCAAACACTTGGACAGATCTTGAAGTGGGTCATCGAACCGTCAACCTTTAGATTTGACCTGCTCTGGTAACTGAGACACAGCTGCTCCACGTCTGATATAAATACACACCTTTTTCATGAAATGTGGCGTGAAGAAGATCTGGCCCCTGACCTGCTGATCAGGCCAGAACTAATGTGCACCCAGAGGAGAGGTTCAGCAGCTCTTTCTCTGCATAGTGAGAGTTAAATCAGCCCTTTCCTCCTTGTTTTGTTAGGAATTGAAACTTTTCTTGAATCTTTGGAGCAGAATTAAGCAGGATACTCTCTGAAATGTGGAGTCACTGCTATTTGGAGGAAGAAAGAAGGAAATTAAAAGCTGTGAGTTTATTCATAAGACACATTTTCAACATTCTGTGCAGTGTTTGTACCCAGTCTATTTGGCTAAAGGAATTAATTGTTGTCATGAATCCAGGTCTGTCATACCATCACCTTCCTCTGCACTCCAATGTGTCAGATATCAGCGTCACCTACCAAAAGCTCTGCTTTACCTTTGGGTTATAATGAGTGACTCTTACAGCTCTTCAGCATAATCACATTCACTAATGGCATGCACGGCTGTTTGTAGTTCAATGTGGGGATAAGTGTCTTGCTCAAGGACACTTCATGTATACATATGTGCATGGAGAGACGTGGGATCGGACCTGCAACCTTGCAAATGAAAGACTACCAGCTCTACCAGCTCTGATTGGTGCTACATTGGGCAGTGGAGGTTAGAGTGCTGGACTTGGAATTGGAAGTTCTCGGGTTTGATCCCCACTGTGGACAGATCACCACTGTGGGTCCCTAAGCATGACCCTTGACCCCCCATCAGCGCTGTAATGTGGCCGTACTCTCCAAATAGTTTGGTCAATGTGGAAAAGCAATTTTCCCCAAGAGGATTAATAAAATATGATTAGTTTAATATATTTTTTGGATCATGATGGAAACACAACAGGAAACCTACAACTCTGGTGATCCTGCCTGCAGGTCCAGAAGAAGTCTCTGATTATCCCCATACTTTGACATATTTCAAAGGCATTTCAACTATATCTGCACAAAAATGAGATTCTAAACTGAAGAGCAGATCAGAAAGGTGAGCCAACTGTAAGAACCGACATGAGAGCTTAATATTAGCAAGCTACATAACAGCAAATGTGATGTTTGATTGGCGTGAGTTGATAAGTCCAAGATTCAGTATAAGATTTCCTTGCAAGTTTCAGTGCCTTGCTCAATGACCGACCAGTGTGACCCGTCAGGAGTGGGATTCAAACTCCTCTTTACTGTTTTTCTTTCCTTTAAAAAGGGATATCTGACCCCACCATACTGCAGACTTTACATGATCTGTCATATTAATCTATTCATATATTACATAAATAGCACCCACTAGCAGCCTGGCTGGAAATCCTTTCTGAAACAAAAACAAAGCATTTTCAGTGGATGGTTGGGTAGCATTAGGTAGTTTTGGCACATGAGCCTTTTGTCTGGCACCCCTGTTTTAGAAGAACAAAGTACTTTCATACAAGTAATCCATAAGTTATATTTTAAATCTTTGTTTGGTGGCATCAAAATAGTCTCGTATCAAATTCTCTAAACCGAGGATTGATTTCTAAAAATGGTTTGAACAACATGGATGAAGTGGTGATAGGAGACAGAGCCTGCTTTAAGAGTGTATCTGCATTATCATTTTATTCCGTCCACTAAATCTTCATTCTTATAAAAACACACAGATCTCTGTCTCTGTCTGAGATGAGCGGCTTTTACTGCCATTTGGAAGCAATAATCCAGACAACTTGACAGGTTGAAGCATGGACGTGAAAGTTGAGATGCGATAAAGCAGAAAAATAAGAGTTTACGATGTTCCCTGGCTCTGCAGTAACACATATCATCCAACACTACGTTGCACTGCACTATGCTATTTAACGGTCGTCTCAGACTCAGGCCATGTTTAAAAAAAAAAGAACTAATTTATTAATCCCCTTGGGGAAATTTCTTCACCGAATTGACCCATCGGTAGGCAGCCACACAGAGCAGTGCTCAGGTGGAGCTGGTGGGGGCTTAGGGTCTTACTCAGGGACCCCCACTTCAGATTGAGTGCAGTTACAGTGGAACCAACCACTGAAGGACACACCCACACCCTTAAGTCAACAGTGCTGAACAATCGACTCTGACGATACATCAACATGTTACCTGAGTTCAGCCGAAGTTGCTTGAAAACCTCAGTTTCAGGACTAAAAAGATCAATTCACAGATCGTCTCCACATCAAATAGTTTGCTCCAACATCGCAGAGGAAACTGCTTTGGAACACCTTCCTTCTCCACCCGACAGACATGCACAAATGTGCACGCTGTACACAGCAGCCCCATGCAGCCCTCAACACCCCACGGAAGCCCCCAGCACCCCCAGCACCCCTCAGCGTCCCCCACAGGCCCCAGCACCCCCAGCACCCCTCAGCATCCCCCACAGGCCCCAGCAGTCTCCAGCACCCCTCAGCACCCCCCACAGGCCCCAGCAGCCATCAGGACAGGATACAGAAGAGTGTGTACGGTTTGAGAGTAGATCAGCAGTAGAGTGTTTGCTGGTTGAGAGTGGATCAGCTGGGCCTGGGAAAGCATGCACGCTCTCTGGCTTTGATTACAGAAGCTTTAAATCTCAGTAACACAGAAGATGCACACATGAATATACACAAGTGAAGTGCAGATACACACTGACTCCCCAGAGACCGAGGCCGGCTGAACTTAGTCCTCCAGACAGGACATATTTGCTCAAAAAAGAGAGACTGGGAAGGGGGGGGGCTGCCAAAGCTTCTAAAAATACCAGCAGGGAAAGTGAAACCAGTTGGGACTGTACTGACCAGAAGCAGAGAAAACATGGGAAGAGAGGAGGGGAGGAGGAGAGTACAGTGAACGATGTAGGAGCTCAACGAAGACCCGATCTAACCTGAGTGGAGCCTTAGGCCCCGTTTACACCAGCAACGTTTAAAAGAGAAAAACGGGAAATTTCTGTTGTGTTTTGAGAGGCCGTTTAAACCACAATAGCACCGACTCTGTGGACCAAGTGCTGCAACTGCTCTTGGTCCTGGTTCTGGTCCTTGTCCTCGTCACCACGGTTCGTAGTAACTACTTGTTGTGCACATGCTTATTTGACGGACAATAAGAACAATGTCATGACTCCCAGCCTACGTTCTCCTGGAACCTGTTAGTTTCTATCGTTGACAGTCACTGTAATAACAATCCAACTTAGTCGGCTAATAATACAAATATCCGTGAAATCAATGCATTTTCCAATATTCCAAATCCAATATTAAATGATCACTGCACCTGCTTTTAGATTCAGCAATTTGTTTCTTAATATAGACGGACAGACAGATTGACTGACAGATTGACTGACAGATTGACTGACAGATTGACTGACAGATTGACTGACAGATTGACCGACAGACAGACTCCTGTTTCAAATACAGTACAGGAACCGAACACTGGACTAAGATCAATTCAAACTACATTTGTGCACGTTCACAAGCTGATATCGATCTGACATCTCTTCCTGTCATCAATAGAGTTTACGTTTCACCTTGAGGTCCAGTCGCAGTGTTTGTGCATGAAGTCACTGCAGCCTCATTAGTGAAACATGGTCCACTCATCGTCTGCAGGCAACGTGACACCTGAGCTTTAAAAAGGCTCCAGGTCCAAGTGAAAGCTTGTTCCTGTCACCTGACTGGGGAAAGCACTGCTTTTTGGTGTCGAGTGTTGACACGATGACATGAACACCATGGCAATGTTTCATTAAGGATCATGCTTGTACACATGGAGCAGGAAGATACTATTGAAGGACTCAGATGAAGACAAGTGTAGGAAAGGAGTATTCAATTTGAAAAAAACTTATTCAGTTAACCACATGTTGAAGCAAATTCTTTGAGGAGAGAACACTCAGGGACCATATCTAACCGCCTGCTAAATAGTCAACACAATGAATCTGGTTATCAACTTATGAGATTTGGACAAAGCCACTTGTGCTCTTGAGGAATTTTGCAGATTTCTGACAGAAAGTAACTATTTAACAAGTTTACAATAGCTAATGCCTTAGTTGTGCTTTATTGTCAAGACCTGCTTCTTCTTCTCTTGTGGGACTCACAGCGACACATTTAGGTGATTCACTTTGCCATTATCTATCTATCTATCTATCTATCTATCTATCTATCTATCTATCTATCTATCTATCTAGAATAAAGTTGTTTATTAGGCTGAGGTTACATGCTTAGTTTGTTAATATCAACAGATACCGTACGGTCTTACTGACAAGTCAACTTTGAGTCTGCCCAACCCATCAGCATGCCATCCCACTAGTTGGTATTGTTTGTTTTTGTAATGAAATCACACACACACATGCAGCAGAGAGCAATACACTCTAAACATTAACAATATGAGTACACCGACATTCGTATGGAAAGACAATCAAGTTGGATTGTTATTCCGGTGACTGTCAACTATAAAACTACCAAGTCCCAGGAGAATATGGACTGGGAGTCATGACACTCTGGAGGAAACATTGTTCTTATTTCCATCTACTGAGCATGTGCACAACTACTTGTTACTACGGCCATAGTGACCAGGAGCAGGAGCAGTATTAAAAAAAAAAGTCCAGTTTTCCCCGTTTCCACGGAGACGGAGTTGGACATTATAAAAAAGTTGCATTTTCAGTGGCTCTGACCATCGTTGTGTAAACCAACCCCCAAAACGCAACGGAAGAACAATGTCTCGTAAACAGGGCCTGGATGTCTTCTTTGAGGAAGTACAAGTAACAACATGTGTGTTTGAGTCAAGTCAAACCAACTGGTATTTCTAAACAAGCTCAACCAGAAGAGAAGTTCTCACACATCAAGCACAGAAGCCCTCCGGATGATGGCTCGTCGAGGGTTCCTCACACGCTGATTTGCATGTGGAGCACAAAGGCTACAAAACATGACTAACATTCATGATTGCAACCAGAGAGGGAAGCTGTTTGCAATTCGCTGACCATCCACGCTTAACTCGGCCTATTACACACACACTGCTGCATGCAGGTCCCTCTGCAAACATTTCTAACCTTTAATGACGTTCACATGATAATGTGCAAAACATGGAGGACGTGCAGCATTAACTGACAACTACCATACAGAATAAATCTTTCTTTTTTTTGATTTTGGGTTGTGGAAGTCAAGTTAACCTGAATTTCTGCTTGTCTGAGCCACAAATCTCAATGTGTACGTAATGGTTGCAGATAGGTGTGCTCTTTGTGCTACTTTTGTAAATTGGGTCAAAGTACTGACTCAGAGTCATGTCACTGTGTTCGTATAAAATATGCATGCGACAGAACGTTTAGTGTAGCGGATGTTTGATCCCGAGCAGATTCAGGTCGGTCTGCCAGTCTGTGCTGAGTCACACACTGCAGTGGTCTAAATATAGCATTGTGGGTAATGTAGTCTGGGCATTATGCACGCTCGTCCGCTGCTTGGCTCCCTCCTGACCTCCAGAAACTTAACACAGAACTGGATCTGAGGAGGAACGAGCATCGGGTCGTGACTGCAGCAGCACGTCAAGCATTTGAACATCCAATGTTCATCATGACTTTTTTTTTGAGACAGTATGAATTTAAAGGTGACATTTTGGGCAGGAGATGGTTCGTTTGGGAAAAAAAAAAAGACATATCACAAGGACAATCAGTGTGTGCAGCTGCTGCCATGGAAACACACTTCATTTGGAGAGGCAGACACACAAGCATGATGGTTAAAGAAAAAAATTACGACCGTGGAATGGCATTCAACGGCCAGAATGTGAAGGACGATTTGGATAAAGACAGACAATCAAAAAGGTTTTTTTTTTTCTTCAAAATTCTAAATACCTCATCTGATCTTGTGAAGACAGACTCTAATAAAGCATTTTAAATGTAATTTTGGAATAATCTTTGTCACTGTGTTAATACAAGTTGATAATCTACCTCAAACATCCACATCAAACCAAATGTATAAAAAACATGCAGCCAGGTTCGGTGTAATTTATCCACAGCTGTTTGGTCCAGAGAAGAAGTCAGGCCACACTTCAGGTGTTAGCTCACCTGGCTAACAAGCCACTAAAACCAACTTCGTTTACCTGACAATGTTTCAAGGGAAATCGCATCATTTCAGAAAAAGATCCACCTTTACACGGCAACGTTTTGAAAACGATGTCTGTTTATACAGAAATGGCAGAAACGCTGAAAAAGATGGAGTTTTAATGTTCGGCCAGTAGTGGGTGCTGTTGTTTGTTTTTGTAATAAAGCCACACACACATGCAGCAAAGAACAATCTGCTCTTAACATTAACAATGGGAGTACATGGACATTCATATGGACAGACGACCAAGTTAGATTGTTATTACAGTGACTGTCAACTATAACACTACCAAGTCCAGGAGAAGATGGACTGGGAGTCATGACACTCTGGAGGAAACGCTGTTCTTATTGTATAGCTACTGAGCATGTGCAGACGAACTAGGTACTACAGACGTGGTGACCAGGAGCAGTAGCAGAGTTTCAGAAAAGCTGTGTTTTCTCCCATTTTGGAGTTACAGCATTTTCAAAAGTTGTTTCTTCAGTGGCTCTGAACACCACTGTCATGTAAACAGACACCCAACATGCAACAAAAGTTTCTGTTTCCACTTGTTTATGTTCGTGATTCCCAATTCGTGGACCATGGCCCACCCGTGGACCCTGATGGTACTGAAGGTGTGCCGTCAGATGTCAATCATACTGTGTTATTAAAAAGGTTTCAATATTGTAATTAAGTTGGGAAGTACCAAAACGTTTGTTAATGATTTAATATTTTAAATAAAATATGTGTGTGGGTGTGTTCAGCTGAGCCAGGAGCAGCTACACCAGTTATTATGTCTGGCTGATTGCTGGTAATGGTGTGTATTAACACTAAACACACACACACACACACACACACACACACACACACACACACACACACACACACACACACACACACACACACACACACGCTATTAATCATTAAAAATCATTAATAATTAAGAATCTCCAAACAGCCGACGTCGCTCGTCCTCTCTTGTTTACCTGCTGCTGAAGGTGATGTCATGTAATACTGGCTGGGTTCTATCGGAGCTTTGATGAGTATGAGTACTCCTTGCCGTATCGGACCCAATACCGGATACTAAAAAAACAGTAGTAGTTGGTGCCTGATACCATTGTGATGTTCATCGTTGATCACCTACAAAATGCAGAACAATTGCAAACTAAAATCACAGACTACTTGCATGAGTGACTTTATACAGGATCTTAGTGAATCAGGCCATAAGACTGATCTGATCTGAAGTCAAGTAAAAAAAATAACAACAATGACAATGTGTTCAACCTAATACCACTCAATCTATTCACAAAATCCAATATTTTATCCGAGCAAAGCCATCAAACATTCAAAATGCTGCTGGAGTAACTAAACATACCTTGGATTGTTTTATTTAGGAGCTGATCCAACTTCATTTGGCAGCCTAAGTTTAAATACACTTCTCTCCCCCTGTATGCTTGTGTAGAGCATTTCCCTTTAATGGAGATGGTAAGAGTAATTCTTCAGAGCTACAGATGGTTTACTGTCATTAAACATGACGGCTAACGACTGGACTTTCAGACTGAAGCCATTTAAAGGAACAAATGTCCCATTTCACAGTATCAAAGAGGAAGGGTTGCACTCTCCCACAAACAATCATGGGAATGTTAGCCCTGGTTTGGAAAGCAAGATATCCCTGCTTAAACCCCAAAAACAAACACACACACACACGCACACACACACACTGCTCAACCCAGCCTCTTGTCTAATTAAACAGGATTGGCCTTGAAGCAGCAAGACACACTCAGCCCAGCTTCCCATGAGCACACAGCGTGTGTGTGTGTGTGTGTGTGTGTGTGTGTGTGTGTGTGTGTGTGCGTGCGTCCAACAGAGCGTGTCTTGTGCTGTTGACCTCTGGGACAATACTGCACTGTGACATGAGGAAACGTCCATAGAGAGCTGCCAGAGATTGAGAGCGCGCGAGAGAGATGGAGGGATGGGAAAGGCCGAAGGAGGGCCAGGAATGGTGGGAGACAGGATCTGATGGGAGGAACGTGTTGGGAAGTAAAAGAGAAAGAGAGAGAGAGAGAGAGAGAGAGAGAGAGATAGATAGATAGAGAGAGAGAGAGAGAGAGAGAGCGCCAGAGCGAGAGAGAGGACGTGGTAGAAAAGAGGCGGAGTGATGGAGGAAGGGTAATAAACGCACACTGTGGCAGAGGCTTAATTAAAGACAATAATGTTGTTTTGTAGTCCCTCAACAACAACACAACGCTCTGCCATGGCCTAGATACAGAAGGGAGGAGGGGGGGGAGGGAAGGAAAGAGAGAGAGAAAGCAAGCAAGCAAGAAAGAAAGAAAGTAAGAAAGAAAGAAAGACAAACAGTTTATTAGAAGATGCTTTCGGAGTAACATTGGAGTCGTTAATTCCTTTATTACAAGCCAGGGACTCTGCACCTTCACTGGAAAGAAAAACGTTTTATTCATTCACAGGTGCGGATGATTGATCGGACTGATTAACAGAAAAGGTTAAAATCATTACCCACACTATTAAACTGTTCACTTCAGGACAAACTGACACGTGTGTCTTAGGCCCCATTTATACCACAGTTAAAGTAAAGTAAAAGTAAAATGCATTGTTTTTGCATTTTCATTTCCGAAGCATCAGATTAAAGAGCAACATTTTATAAACAGCAGAAATACTGAAAAAATGTGCCATTTTCATGTTGGGCCACTAGTGGGTGCTGTTGCTATGTAATAAAACCACTTGTGTACGCAGAGAACCGTACGCTGTAAACACTGATGTCTTTCTTCATCATTTCGTACAGTATCTGTACAACCCCCCCCCCCCCCCCCCCCCCCCCCCCCCCCCCACCCCGCTTCACAGAGACACAGAGGCAGAGCATAAAACGCAATAAAAGATTTCTGACCAGCCCCCATACTGGTTTCTGTGTCAGTCTCCCTTTAAAGTTTCTCACAGTTTCATGAATGCTGAGTCGTCCTTCAAGAAAGGCTTCGATCCAGCTGAATCATGCTTCAGTTCTGACACAAAGCTCTGCAAGGCCTTTTTTATGGGAGAAAGGTAAAACCTCTGTCAGGAGAACAATCTGATGTTTGAAAGGACATGTAGGGATCTAAACACTGTTAATGGTGATCATATTTGGTAAGTAAAAATAACAGGTCATTATTAGGTCAGACGGTGGTTTGATTACGAAGATTAGATTTGTGAGATCACAATGAACATTATTGGACCAAATATAACCCAAAGATACCAACACCCCAAATGTACTGGAATGTGCATTAGTACATCATGAAAAAGCCTATATTTATTTGAATAGCTTCTCAATAAACTAGACATGTATACGTGGAAAGAAGTTCAGTTTGATAGTAGTACAGTCACTATAATGAACCGTCCTGAACCTTGACCATAGTTTGCTGCTCACACACCCTTTTTGAATTTTGTTGCATCTAAAAATGCAACAAATGACTTCATTTGGCAAATCCACTGACAGCTTTAAAATCCTCCCTAACGCAGTGTTTCTATTCATGTCACGGAGCAGAATTGCAACTAATTCACCGTCGCATTGTGGCTTCAATGGTAATGCTACTTTGTTAGCAATAATGCTACAATCTTTCACTACTACGTCACTGATCTCTCTTGGACCCATGTTTGACAATCCTGGTTCAGAGATCTATACTTACGACCCGTTTACAAGATAACGTTTCATGTGACAGCACCTTATTTGTGCAACCATGAAAGAAACTTTCCACCTTGGGAGCCGATATAACATTTTTGCCAATACAGTGGATCCGCACACCGGTGTCATATAAACGGACACACAAAAGTGAAGAAAGTTTTGCAGATACACTCATATTCGTTGCCATGTAAACGGGGCCTTAACTGAGCTATATTGTGTCCAGGTCACTGGTGAGCTGAACCGCCTGCTATCAACACGTCTCCTTGTCTGACCACCGCTGTAAGTTGGTCGCAGGCAGGCCTGAAGAATTGGGGACAATAAAATGATGATTATAGGTCATAATGTATGTAATTACCACAGAAGGGTTACGGTCAGGTCAGCGGCTTGCTGAGAGTCATGCTAACCCAGTTACTGTATCGCACACAGCCCTTCTTTAACTACTGGGGTAGCATGAGGAGCTCTATCAGATCAAGCGTAGTGGCAGTTGACCATGAATGGCACGCTATCAGTGGAAACCAATTAAGCCATCTTGCTCAGATTCCTCCTGTCCTCTTGGCAACAACATGGCTATTTTTTCTCTGCCACCACGTCTCTCTCTCTCTCTCTCTCTCTCTCTCTCTGTTGCCTGGCAACCTTGCTCGTAAATGTGATCCAGCTCACCCGTGATTGGCTGAAAGGAAGGCAGATCCATGTCAGATTCAAAGAGGGGAAACGGGGAGACACGAATGCATCACAACACCCTTGTTCTGATTGCATGTCACTCCTGCATGTATGCGTCCGTGTGTGTGTGTGTGTGTGTGTGTGTGTGTGTGTGTGTGTGTGTGTGTGTGTGTGTGTGTGTGTGTGTGTGTGTGTGTGTGTGAGTGTGTGAGTGACGCGATGCCAGTGAGCAGTGGCATTAACACGCAGGTGGGTCTTGAGGCGGGCTGCCATGCTGCGAGCTGAATAAGGAAAAAACGCTCTTTGCTGGGTAGCATGTGTCTACGTGTGTGTTTGCATGCTGCAGTTTGCATACGTGTGGCTGTGTTAACTTAAGTGGCCTCACATCTGTGTGCTACCCCTCATCCTCCCACCCAGGGAGTCATCAGTGCAGCCAGCGTGCAGTGAGCCACCAGCCAGCCGTTTTAATGAGCAAGTGTTGAATAGTTTTTATATTGCCCCCCGTCACACACACGCGCGCACGCACGCACGCACGCATGCACACACACACACACACAGATTTTATGTGAAACCTCCTGTTCAAAGTTACTATAAAGATATTGTTCATTCATTCATAGCAATAAGTTTCTCACACAGACTTAGACACAGGAACTTATAAGAAGACAAAACGACCAACATGTCAGAGAAAAGAAACAGCCATTTGAATTTCCACAAGGCTCCAGATCGAAGACTGTTTGTGTTGTGGTATTCAATACCTAATGGAGGGGCTCTCGTCACTAAAGTTCTCTCAAGTCTGGTCATACAAACGGATTGCACTTTCAATTTCAGTATTCAAATGAGGATTTTTTGTGCGTCACGACCTGCTTGCTAACATTTTTGTATTTGTTTTCTTGTTGTCACTGTGGAGTGTTTGGGTGGAGCACTGAAGCCCCAACAAGCACAAAACGAAATGAGGAGGAAGTTAACAAACATAAAAGTGTGTTACTGCAAATAAATATGCCGTAATTGTGGTCATTTGTAGCAAGAGCAAGAGATTCAGAAAATATTGAAAAACCCTGAAAGGGCTACAACAGAAACTGTCTTACTAAAGCCTCGTTCCCACCGTTTGTGCCGTTACGGTTTGGGTTTTTGTGCGTCCTGACTGACAAAAGTTGTGAATGGTACTGAAAGAACCATAACCAATGGTTCAGATTTTTTGTCACTCGTTGAGGTAGCTAGCACATCGTTACAGTCCCATAAGGAAGAGCTACCTACAACGCAGGTGTCTGCTGATTGGTCAGTGATGGTCACTCTGGACAAGCAGTATAAACCCTTCCGTTGTTGTTCACATACAGTATGCCGCTTTGTGCTCACTGGTTGTTTAGTTGACTGGGTTTAATGAAATGTCAGCGCTACACTGCCCCCTGGTGTTCCGACAAGGTGCAGGAGAGGAGGGAGCTGGATGCTGCTGTTCGGAATGAAAAAGTTTTCCAAGCTGTGTCACAGAGAACGGAGGCTGACGGCTTTGCTCCGACACCTGAGCAGCGCCGCAACTAATTTGTTCTGTTGGTCCCGCGTTCACTGTCACGTAATGGCGTCACTTACCTACGGAGTTCACAACCCCGCCTACATCTTAACCGTACTCTCTGTGGTGGGACCACGCAACAGAGTTGGATCTGGGTATGCTCCACCTTACTGTACCGTACCGTGCCGTACTGCACAGTGGAAACAGGGCTTTACACAACCATGTTTTCAAGTGAAAACTGAAAACTTCAGTTGCGTTTTGCATGTCCGGTGGTCAGAGTCACTGGAGCGCTGCATTGTTTTGAAAATGCTCAGACTCCATCTCCATGGAAACGGGGTAAAACCCATCTTTTCTGAAACGCTGCTGCTGCACATTGTAGTGAAGAGTTCTTCTTCACATGCTCAGTAAATGGGCAATAAAAATGCTTCCATGAGCCTCCTGCACACATAGATTCATGGTGTGTGTAGCTTCATTACACAAACAACCAACAGTGCCAACTCGTGGCCTGGTGTGCTCACTTACATTGTTTTCAGCATTTCCACCAAACATACATTGATTTCACCATGCAAAACTTTTCTGAAGTGAAAAAGCAAAAGCAATGCCTTTTCAATTGAAAAGTTGTCGTGTCAACGGGGTATTAGACCTTTAAAATGTGTTAAAAACAGAAAAGTTGTCAAATCTATTAGCATAAACTTTGCCATGCATTTTGCACCATCTCGCAGACGTCTATATATCTTTACTACGATCAGCTGCCAACATCAAGTCTGCTCTGGTCTATAAACACGGAAACTTTTAGTAGATCAGCTCTCCCACTGGTGCTGATTCAATGTTTCCTGAGTTCATGTGGACGTTTACATTGAAGCACACGTTTAAAGCCACAGTCTCGGCTCCTTTTAGTATCTGCAGCCGCAGCACAGGCCTGAATTGACGCTTGACAACAGTCCTCTGTCCGATCTCTGTCTTTATTACTGGCTACACTCAATAGTCTCTCGAGCGTGACCCTCTCTGTCTTTTCATAGAGTCATACAGTCCATTCCTCGGAGGTCTGGAACAATCCTCAGCTGTTGCTTTTGCTGCCATTTCCCTCAACACAGCATCTCTGTGCCTCACATCTGACGTTCTGTATTTACAGCACGCCAATGTGTCCTTATCCTCTTCGTCTGGTTTCCACCGTGCAACTCTTTCAAACACCAATAAAACAATTTCCACCTCGGTAGAAAATGAGAGTAAAGGAAGAGGGCCGAGGCCCGGTCGGCCTTTCTGTCACACGGTTGCTACTACTGGTGGTCGTGTTTGTGAAAATCAGGACCACATTTCTCATAAACTTCATTGCTTCCTGCCCGTTCCGTGCTCCCTTCCTCTGGAAGATAAAACATGTTGGAAATGACTTTCCCAGCCTGATTTCTCTCCTCTCACCATGTGCTGCTCACACAAACCTTTACTTTAGTCTCTTATTGAGTCAAAGAACAAACCCCCATGATCCATCATGTGTAGAGCGTAACGGAGCAAGCAATGCAATACTGGCGACGTTTCACCTCGATTGGCAGAAATGCAAAGGTGGTCAGGGCCAACGTAAAAGCATGCTGGCAGGGACGTTTTACTTGTGTGTAAAAATCCCATAAATTGGTGTTTTGAGTTTGTCCAATATTAACCAACCACCCAAATTTTCATAATTAACAAATCAGCAACCGTACAATATCTGACCTCAAACCCTGAACATGACCTGCTCATTGAATCTTTATTGGGCAGTAAGGCCCCGTTTACACGTTACAACTTTTGTTGCGGTTTGAAACTTGTGACTCCCAGTCCATATCTTCAAGGGACATAGTTTTATAGTTAACAGTTACAGTAGTAACAATCCAATTTGTTTGTCTGTCCATACGAACGTCCGTGTACTCCTATTGTTAATGCTTACAGTGTACTGTTCTCTGCTGCCTGTGAGTGTGTGTGGTTTCATTATAAAATCAATGAACTTGAACGGTTGTCCAGTAAATGAGGCTTAAAATACTTGAAAGGTAAAAATTCAACCCCAGGGAATGTTTCATTTTTTTTCATGATAATAAAACTAAGCAGCTAATGTGTCACAGCAACACTCCCAATAGTTGGCAATAAAAAGTCATTAGTTACTTATTGTTGCACAACTTATTAAAGATGTAACTAGTTAAGCAAATATTAACTTTAGTAACTTGCATAACCCCTGATGATGACTACATATGTCACAAAGGTGCTCATGTGGATCATGTGTCTGCAGGAGAACGCATGTGTTCATATTGCAGCCAACAGACTTAAAATACGAACAAGACCTAAAAACTTAAAATCACCCAATCTCAAACAATCTCAAACCTCATTGCATGTGTGTGCGTGCGCGTGGGTGCATGCACGTGCCTGCATGTGTGTGTGTTTCATCAGATGACTCAGCAGATGAGTGAAAGAGGACTTTTAAAGTGAATCTTGCTGACAGGAAGCTTAGATCACATACTTTTTTTAAACCAAGTGTCCCACGATGAAAGACAAAAAAGAAAAGACAACGTATTTCAGGCATCACAGTGGCACTTTCATTAGAGAGACAAAAAGAAGATTTATTTCATTATGAGGAGTCACATTTGAAACACTTCATTTAAATAAACCGGCATAGTGACAAGCGTCTATAGGACAGAGGTTTTCTCATGTTTACAGCCTGTTTGCAGAATGCCCCATATCAAAGCTTCCAGGACTTCAAGGATCTGATGTTGACATCCTGGTGTCTGAACCACAGCACAGCTCCAGAGGAATGGAAGAGTCTAAGTTTTGTTGGATTATTACTTTTTACTGTCCACGCAGCAACAAGAGGATCAACAGGGTGAGGCAGGTGTTCAGAATGTTGTGGCTGATCTGTTTCTGACTCCAGCAGATTAAATATCTAACTTGGGAGGCTTATAAGTAGTAAGTTATAAGTAATTCTGAGTGATAAATGCTAATGTGTGTGTGTTTGTATGTTATTTACAAGACGTCTGATCAGATTAAAGCCAATTACACACTGTAGTCCACACACTACCTCTTTAAGTCAACTCTTACTGTGTGTGTCTGTGTTTGTGTTTGCATGCAATAAGATTTATGAGATTAATTATAAAAAATAAGATTGGATGCAGGCAGGCAGCGAGGCAATGAAACCACAGGATCATCAACCTCAACACACACACATGCACGCACGCACGCATGCACGCACACACACACATGCAGAGCATTTTATTGCGGCTGTGCCAAGTGAGCCAGGCTTTACTGCTGTCAATGTACGTAGAGAGAAGAGCCTCAGCACCCATCAACATCATTGTCATCCTCATCATCCTCATTATCCTCATCCTGCTCCTCCTCCTCATCATCATCATCATCAATATCTTCATCCCTGTGACATCAGTTAACCTCATTTGCAGCCACTTAAAGCAGCTTGAATAAAGTGACTATAAGAAAAGGGAAGATGAACAAAATCTGGCCAATATTGAGAATAAAAGGGAGGGAACCCAACGAGGACATTAGAGGAGCCTAACTGTCAAATCTACATCTCCACTTTATTTCAAAAAGGTGTCCACTCAGCTCTCCAAATCATGGAATTCAGGCGGTCCAATCACTTCCATGGCCACAGGTGAATAAAATCAATGACCTCAGCATGCAGACTATTTCTACAAACATTTGTGAAAGAATGTGTGGCTCTCAGGAGCTCAGTGATTTCCATAAGTTCAGCCATGAAATTTCCTCACAATCATTAGTAGTACAATAACAAAGTGGAAGCGACTGAGAACAACAGAGCAGATCAGTGGATGCTGAGGAGCATAGTGAGCAGAGGACACCAACTTCCTGCAGAGTCAACAGATACAGATCTCCAAATGTCATGAGATCTTCAGATTAGCTCCAGAACAGTCTGTGGAGCTTCGTGGAGGGTTTTCATGACCGAGCAGTTGCTTCCGAGCCTCACATCATCAAACACAATGCAAAGCATCTGATGCAATGGAGTAAAGCCTGGCCCTGGAATGTGCCATTAATAAAGTCGATATACATGTGAAGGCAGGTGAGCCAAAACTTTTGGGAACATGCTGTGTCCATGCTGGTGAAAGTGTGTGTGTGTCGTGCAGCAATTTTATTCTCTCTTACGTTTTAGTCTTGCATTTTATCAATCTGGGAGGATGAATCCAACTGGTGTCTAATCTGTAAGGAAGCAAGAATAAATAAACACGCGTTCCTATCTCTGCTCCATCTGGGTCATGGAGGAGGAAGAAGGTGGCGACACAAGCTTTCAGATGCAATCAGCAAAAGGAATGAGCTGGAAATCAACTTCTGACACCAGATTTGACTGGTTCCTTGGTCCTTGGTCGTAGATCCGACTCAGGAAATGCCTTCAGACTATCAGAGTGATCTGTTTGTGTTTGTGTTGGTCACGTGGCTGCAAAAGAGAACTGAGGAAAACATACCAAACGTACGAGGAGGAACTAAGAATGAAGAAGAGAAATCACAAAGTCCAGAAAGGACAGATTTTTCAAACTGCTGGTGTAGCAGCTGCTGAATTTTCTCACTTTGAATCTTTGGCTTTTTCACTAAAAACTGTTCAAAGAAAAGTGAGTCAATTGGACGTATGTTTAGAAAGTTCTGAGAGGGAAAGAAGAGGAGTTGTTAACACTGACAAATGGTTAGATTATTAAACAACACACACCTTGTGTTTTCATACATTCTGAATATTTCATTCACTCAATCACAGCCACGACCAACATTCACAATACCTCAGCTGTTTGTTTGAAGAAAAGCTGCTGAAATTTAAACTGACCTCAAAACCACAGTGAATCCAAACACGTCCAGTCTCACCAACATGAGCAGGATTCAGAACAGCCCTGAAGCTGAAGGTCGCTGATATCATTGGTGCTAAGTGAAGGACGGACATCTTTGATTCTGCTGGAGGCCACAAATGTTTTATTCTCTCTGCCAGAAGGTCGAATTGTAACAATAGAAGGTAAAATGTTTCATAAAGAGCTTCATGAACAGCTGTAAACGAACATAACTAAATCACAATGTGTGCATTGACGGATTTCTATTTCAAGATTTTTAACAAAATTAGATTCCAATTGGGTTTATTTGACTTTTCAACAACATTTTGAAGGACACAAAGAAAACCAAAAAATCCTTCCAACAGCTTGTTGTTCAATCTGGGCCATTTCCAAATTGGAGATTGTAGAAAGTGTCTTCTTCTAAGAG
Organism: Lipophrys pholis; assembly: GCF_963383615.2. Classification (NCBI taxonomy): domain Eukaryota; kingdom Metazoa; phylum Chordata; class Actinopteri; order Blenniiformes; family Blenniidae; genus Lipophrys; species Lipophrys pholis. The sequence continues at coordinate 21,056,777 of NC_137636.1, read as the reverse complement.
ATGGGACTCCTCCGTCATCTCTGGCTCCCGTGCAGAAGCTCCCAGCCACCGGGTTTGAAACCATTCTAAGAACCCGATCCCCATCCAGAAACCGGTTTCTTACAGTAACTATGCATGGTAAAATGCATCGTTCTCATTTAAGACAACTTTTGTAAATGATGTCTGTTTACATAGAAACAGCAGAAACACTGAAAACGATGTAGTTTTCACGTCGGACCACTAGCTGGCGCTGTTGTTAGTTTTTGTAATAACACTACACATACATGCAGCAGAGAACAATCCACTCTAAACATTAACAATGGGAGTACACAGACATTCTAGTGGACAGACGACCAAGTTGGATTGTTATTACGGCGACTGTCAACTATAAAACTACCAAGTGCCAGTAGAATGTGGACATGTCATGACACTCTGGAGGAAACATTGTTCATCTACTAGTTACTACTAGTACTAGTACTAGTTACTATGGCCGTGGTCGCCAGGACCAGGAGTAGGAGAAGGAGCTAGACGTTTCAGAAAAGTTGCGTTTTCCCGTTTCCACGGTAACAGAGTCAAAGTGTTTCAAAGGCTGTGTTTCCCCCCGTTTCTATGGAGATGTCAGAGACATTTTGAAAAGCAACTTTTTATCCGACTGTATGGATAGGCAGTTATTGCATTTTCAAAAAGTTCTACCTTGGGAGCCATTGTTAAAAAGTCGTGTTTTCAGTGACTCCAAGGACCCAAAACACAGTTTTCTTTTTTACACTTGAAAACATGTAAACAGTTAACTGTAAAACTACATATTTATCCGTTACACTGTGGGAAACATTGTCAAGTGTAAGGTTTAAGTCCTAAATAAATCAGTGGAACACACACACACACACACACACACACACACACACACACACACACACACACACACACACACACACACACACACACACACACACACACACACACACACACACACACACACACACACACACACACACACACACACACACACACACACACACACACAGTCGTGAAGCACAGGGTGTTCCCAGGGGAACGTTGAGCAGAGTCAGTGTTGGGCTGTGAGAGCGGAGAGAAGAGGACATCTGAGAGTTCACTCACGTTCAGCACACACCCGGGAACTCAAAAACACTCCTGCACTTCCCACCACCGGATCTCACACACGCACACACACACACACACACACACACACACACACACACACACACACACACACACACACACACACACACACACACACACACACACTAATGACAACCTCGTTCTCTCAGCCGTGATCAAAACCTGGAGAGCTTTCTTTCAACAGCTCTGTTCAGTGGACGTGCGACTATGTGAGCATGTCCATTTTTCATCTTTCATTTATACGTCCTCATCCGTACAAAATACCAATAACTTGCTGCCATGCTGTGCCAAAGGTTTGCATGATTTGAGAAGTATGGTTGAAATGTCATACTATGAAAGCATTGCTACCATGAAAACCTTTAAGGACCCCATTACACGACAACCCAAAACATTCGTTGTGTTCTGGGAGTCACTGAAAGTGCAACTTTTTGAAAATGGCTTCCAATGTGAAACTTCTTGAAGAGGCTCCAACTCAGTCTCCGTGGAAATGGGAGAAAACCAACTTTTTGGAAATGCTGCGCCTGGTCCAGGTCCAGGTCCAGGTCCAGGTCTAGGTCCAGGTCCTGTGTTGGTGTTGGTCCTGGTCACCACAGTCGTAACTAGTAGTTGTGCACATGGTCAGTGGAAGGACAAATAGAACAGAGTGTCCTGACTCCCAGTCCATATTCTCTTGGTCTTGGTAGTTTTATAGTTGACAGTCACTGTAATAACAATCCAACTTGTCCATATGAAGGTCTGTGTCCTCCCATTGTTAATGTTCAGAGTGGATTGTTCTCTGCTGCATGTGTGTGTGGCTTTATTACAAAAACAAATAGGAAGGAAAAGTTGCGTCTTTCTGGTTTCCACAGAGATGGAGCATTTATTTAAACGGTGAGAGTTTTCAGTGGCTCCGACCTCCATTGCCACTAAATGTCATTGACAATAAAAACATAACGAAAGTTGCAAAACAAGGCCTTAAACACCAAGGAGAGCATCCACACTGAATGCAGATGGAAACACATCTGGGGGAGATTAGAGCTTAATGGTGCCACATTGTTTACTTTCGGTAAATGCACTAAAAGTTCTACAAACAGCTGATGGTTGTTCTCCTTTGGTGATTCACTGCTCGACTCAGAGGCTGCAGTCAAATTTTGATGTATGTATTACTGGTGAGTACCTGCACGAGGATCAGAACGTAGCAGCCAATAATACTGCACAGCATACCACAAAGTCATGAATGAGACCGTCGGTACAAAAGACGAGGACGGGGCCGTCAGTACCCTTTAAGCTTTATGTACACACACGCACACGCACACGCACACGCACACGCACACGCACACGCACACGCACACACACACACACACACACACACACACACACACACACACACACACACACACACACACACACACACACACACACACACACAGAGTAATAAGTGGCACATTGATGCAACACAGAGCATCATTCTTGGTGTATGCGTCGATCAAACGAGTCAGTGATAGAGCATCACACAGCATGAGAAAGAGCAGCGATTGTGGACAAGCGAACAAGCAGACTCCAAACGAAGTGACTCATCAATACGAAAAAGAACAAAGAGTTTGTGACGGACGGCCGGCATCTTCTCACTGCATCAATTCTGTCTTTAACGGGGTGTGTGGAGGCTGACGAGGCTGACGAGGCTTCCTGGCTTCCTGGCTGGCCTGTAAAAGCAGCAGGAGGCTTTTCCTGGACCTCAGTGGGAGGAGAACCCCCCACATCATCTTCATCTTTATCTTCATCACATGCACCATCTGTCAGCTGGACTGCGTAAGTCCCACCAGCAGGAGGAATCCCTGTATCAGTGCTCTTTCTCCATCATGTTCTCCCTGGGAGGAACCTCAGTGACCCTCAGAGGCTTGTGTTAGTCTGACCTCCTCACTTCTTCCTCCTCCTCACCTCCTCAGCCCCCGCTTTATTCAAACCACAGCCAAGCTGTAAGCCCACGTTCAGAATATAAAGTGTGCAGAGACAGTCGGAGCCAAAAACAACAACAGAATAATCCATAAACCACAAATCTGTAAAGTTCAGTCGGGTTTTTTGGCACAGAGAAGCTTTGCATTCAAAAAACAGACTTTCCATTCACAAACGCTTCAGGCAGTTTCATTTCTGCTGTTTTCACTACCGTATTTTCACGACTATAAGGCGCACATAAAAGTCTTAGATTTTCTTCAAAATGTGCGGCGCGCCCTATGGTGCAGTGCGCCCTATGTGTGTGTTGTTGTTGTAAAGCGGACGTAGTAGTGAACACCATGAGAACGTTAAAGGGGGAAGTGTGGGCGTGGATTGTATATAAATGAACGGGTATGTGCGTTATGCAGAACATCGTTGTTTTAACAACCCTGAAAATGGCGAAGAGACACGCTTATGAAGCACAGTTTAAACTGAAGGCCATCAGCTACGCGGAGGAACATGGAAATCGAGCAGCCGCGAGAGAATTTAAGATTAATGAATCGATGGTTCGCAAGTGGAGGAAGCTGGAAAACGAGCTCCGACAGGTGAAGAAGACGCAGCTGAGTTTCCGCGGACATAAGGCGAGGTGGCCCGAGTTGGAGGAAAGACTCGAGCAGTGGATCATCGCACAAAGAACGAGTGGGAGAAGCGTTTCGACGGTCACCATTCGACTAAAAGCAGTAACGCTAGCAGAAGAAATGAAAATTGAACATTTCCGCTGGACATCGGTGTGAACCGGCCGTTCAAAGTAAGGCTGCGAGCGGCGTGGGAGCGATGGATGACCGATGGAGACCACAGTTTCACTAAGAGTGGAAGGCAGCGCCGGGCGAGTTACGCCACAATTTGCAAATGGATTGTAGATGCTTGGGCTAGCGTGTCTGCTGGCACTGTTGTTCGAGCTTTCGCAAAAGCCGGCATCATTTCCAAGGAGCCGCACGGCACGGAAAGTGACTCTGACAGTGAAGAAAATGAACCTGGTATGTTTGATGGAGATTTAGCGCAGCTATTCAATTCAGAAACAGAGGACGAGGAGTTCGATGGGTTTGATTGATGACGATTACAGGTAAAAAAAATGTTAGTACTTTGTAATCAATACTTAAATAAAGCACAACCAAACTCAGTTTTGCTCCCACTCTATTTTTAAATACGCACACTTGTATGCTTGTGTGCGTGTGTTGTTGTAATGCGGACACCATGAGAACGTTAAAGGGGGAAGTGTGGGCATGGAACCCGCGCCCTATGAGCAGGTGCGCCTTATGTGTGTGTTAAATGCAGTAATGGCACACATAACTGAGACTGCGCCTTTTAGTACGGTGCGCCTTTTGGTCGTGAAAATACGGTACATGATTGACTTGAACCTGATAATAATAATAATAATCATCATCACCATCATCATCATCATCATCATCATCATCATCATCATCATCATCATCATCATCATCATCATCATCATCATCATCATCATCATAGTGTCCACCTTCTGTGTGAAACCAGCACAGAACTGATTCATTAAGGCCACCAATGAGGAAATCTCCTCCTGAAACGACAGATTTTTGACCACAATCCAGCATCAACCTTTAAAAACTTGAGTGCACATTGATCTTTTCATCCAACTGATCTGTTTCTTGCATTGTGAAGTCGAACAAAATCGATACTGTAAGAAATAACTTTTATCGACCTCGCAGAGACACTTCCTCTAGATTTCTGCCTCCGTAAACAGTGCAGCACCTTTTCTTTGATGATGTGGACAAAATGCACGTTGAGGCTCCTACAAACACATTCATGAGTGAGAGTTCAACAGACTGCTTGAAAATATCTCAATAATCGTCCTGACGTCCAACAACATACAGAAGACAAAAAAGAAGGCGATGTTCTGGTTCTCCTACCTCTGGTGTTGGTGGCCATGTCTGCCACTTTCTGAAAGGCATCGAGGAAGGCCACAGCAGCCAGGACCGTTGTTCTAATGGAGAAGACACACCCATTAACACTTCAGTCAGCACGCAGGAGCGGAGAGAAACCTGTGGAGTGGAAGCTTACCGGAGCTGGGAGTGCAGTTTGGTGGCCTTGGCACTGAAGTCCTCCCACACGGGATAGGAGCACTGAACAACACAGAGACAGAATCCCACGTTAGAACAGGGACGATCGGGTGGAATAAATGTACCAAACACGGCAACAGCACCTGATAAACTAGCGCTGAATACACATTTACTCAATATTCAATATTTATTCAATAACGTTACAAAATCTGGATGATGCAAAATAAACAATTGATAAATGATTAGTAAAAGCCATAACCTCAGACACAGACAGGGTTGATAGGAAAGGTTTGCTTGGTAGTTTTTGTCACAAACTTAGGTCCCATTTTCACACAATGCTATCAAGTGAAAATGCTAAATTTTTGTTGCATTTTGGTTGTTTGTTTCCACGACAACGCTGCTCAGAGTTGCTGAAAACACAATTTTTTGAAAACAGCTTCGACTTCCTCTCCGTGAGAACGAGGTAAAATGTAGCTTTTCTAAAATGCTTGTACTGTGCATGTGCACCACGGTTGTAGTAAATAATTTTACTGCACATGACTTGAAAGTCACCGTAACAACAATCCAACTTGATGGCCTGTCCATTCAAATGTCCGTGTACTCCCTTTGATTAATGTTTACAGTGGATTGTTCCCTGCTGCTGTTGTGGTTTCATTACAAAAACAACCAACAGCACCAACTAGTGGTCCAACATGAAAACTATATCGACTTCAAAAAGTTGTCGAGTAAATGTAAAACTTTTCGGAAACAAAAACACAAAAACAATGCGTTATCACTTGAAATAGTGTTGTGTAAACAGGGCCTCAATAGGTTGATAACTTTCACTCAGATGCAGTTTAAGGGTCCAAATATTAAAGTTTTACTTCCACCAGTTCCTTTTCAGACACGTTGTGACATCTTTGTTTCAGCTGAAAGCACCGCAAGTAAAACCTCTGTTCTGTTGAAATTAGTCGCACTGAGTGGAACTCCTTAGCTTCCACCACAGCAAATGAAAAAACACTGAAGCAATCAATTGAAAATTAAACATTTAAACGTTTTAAACATCTATAGGCAATATAGATACATTTATATTTGATGGATTCTGTAAGAGGAAGATCGCCCTCATTTATTTACAATTACAATTTGTAATGTATCACATTCTGACCTGTGTAATTCTATATGTATAGTTATCAACATATTATAAATACAATGTCCGATTAAATAAGCTATGAAACATCTTTTGATAGTATAATCTAATTGTTTAAAAAAGGGGAAATTCCAATGAAGATGTAGAACTAAAGATCTTTCCATGATTATTTAAAAGGCCGTCCTGAGTGTATTTTACAGTCTTTGTTCTCTTCTGTCCCACTGGAGTCCTCATTTATTTAGTTCCATACTCTTATCTACACACACACACACACACACACACACACACACACACACCAGCCTTTTCTCCATTGATATCCTGCTGCCCCCATTATTTCCACCCTGCTCACTTTCCCCCAAATACCCCTCCTCTAATCCATCACTAAATGTACAAACACACACACACACACACACACACACACACACACACACACACAACAAAATGTGTGACTGCCAATGCAGCAGCACGACTGCAGACACAATCCAAAGCAGTGTGTGTGTGTGTGTGTGTGTGTGTGTGTGTGTGTGTGTGTGTGTGTGTGTGTGTGTGTGTGTGTGTGTGTGTGTGTGTGTGTGTGTGTGTGTGTGTGTGTGTGTGTGTGTGTGTGTCTGTGTCTGATGCCTGCTCATCCATCCTCCCGCAGCTTCTTCAGCCTGGGTGACGGCTCTATCATGCGCCACACACACCCGCACCTCCAGCACTTATTATATTACACTTGATCCAGGTTAACCTATAACCCTGTTAATGCTGTGAAGTGGGGGTCCGGAGTGGGCTGCCGGGTGTATTTATATCAGCAGGAGGTCCGAGAAGCTTTACAGGAACTCTGAGGGAGAAATATCAGCCAGGCCGGGATGAAATCAAAGTAATGCAGAGGAAAAAATGGAGGCTGGAGGTGAGGGTGTAGAGGTGTGTGTGTGTGTGTGTGTGTGTGTGTGTGTGTGTGTGTGTGTGTGTGTGTGTGTGTGTGTGTGTGTGTGTGTGTGTGTGTGTGTGTGTGTGTGTGTGTGTGTGTGTGTGTGTGTGTGTGTGTGTGTGTGTGTGCTACGGGGGGTGGAGCATCCTGTGGTGGTGTCGGCCTGGCACAGACAGTGAGGCTGTAACGCTTTCATCTGGCCCGTTTGATGTAGTTTAATTTGGTCTGAAATCACAGTCCTATTTCCCCTTGGTCCCCAAAGCTATCCCCCTCTCCTCACTCACACACACACACACACACACCCCACCCCCCTAGCTGCATGTTCGCAGCGCCCTGCAGAGCTTAAGTAGTGTGGATGGGAGATAACGTGGAGCAACGCCTGCCTTGCGCGTACACACACACACACACACACACACACACACACACACACTTTATTAACATATTTCTGGCATTTCAATCTCGTCAAAGAGGCCGGCGGCAAGTGACCAAGCCACGACATCTTATTATGTGCTGCAGGGCGTGATCAGCAGTCTACAGTTATACCTGACTCAATGGAGGATTCTGACCAAACTCAGTTAAATCTGACACTGAACGTAAAGCAAATCTTGGATTTTCATTGTCGCTTCAAATGCGATGTGTCAGTAATATCTACAGCACATTATTCCTGGTTTGTTTGCGGTGGCATTTCTATATGTAAATACTTGTTGGGCCAAGACTTTATTTCAGGTCTAGTGACACCACTGAATGCCAAAGTAAAGTGGCATTATGACAACCACATAGACACTGATCCCATGAAAAGGTTGTCCACTGGAAATAGCCGATAAAACAAGAAAATCCAATTGGAGAAAAAAAAAAAAAAAGGCAAAGTAGTTAAAGAGAATCTGTGTCTGCTGTTTTGAAGATGAAAATGTAACCACTAAACCACTGGCAAAGTTACACAACCATGAGGTACCTAGAAATTCTTTAACACCATGTGACTCAGTTTCTCCACTAAAGTAAGACATTCACACTCGTACTCCAGTAAATAATTGACCGAACTGATTTTGATTCTTAACAGTTTGTTCGCTCTCGCTGCTCACAAGATGGTATTTGTGACGACTCGCTCCGGTTCTTTGCAGCAGTGCCTAAATCAGCGCCAGCCAATCAGCTCTCAGCTTCTAAATGACGTTAGATGTAGCTTAAGCTCAACGGGGAAAAGCCCTGATGATTCCACCCATGCTGCCGTGGTACTATATTATAATAGAAAACGAACAAAACTGAGTGGAGTAGAGGCGAGGCGAGGCGAGGTGAGCAGAGTCGAGTCGGGCCGAGTAGGTACAAGTGGAAAAGCGCCACATGTGTCGTGGTTTCAAAAAAGCACCTTCGTATGACTTGACGTTGTGGCAGATAGGTACCCTTCTCAAGACAGACTTTATCAGTAGCATCAATAGAAGAAAAAATAGAGAAGCTGCTTGATTGTCTTGTTTTGTGGTCCAGTATGTGGCTCACATGGAGGCAGTTCACACATCTTTGTGTTTTGAAATCTTCCATCCAGCGGTTACGCTCCGAATAAGAAACAGACCATCGGGAGTGGGTCAAAGATCGTCTCTGTGAAGCTCCTCATATCACTTGAAAGAGGTTATAACGTCCTCATCCCTGCAGCTCCGTTCACGCTCCATAAATGTGTCTGCGAGTGTGTTTGTGTCTGACAGACCGCGACCGTAACCACTGCTCTCACATGATGGCAGGGCTGGGGATATCAGGACGGCCGAGGGGCAAACACATCAGCGGGAGATACGCCGACCAGGAGGCAGTGTGTGAAAAAGCTTTGGGATTGTATACTATTACATCACCACTTCCTGTGTGACAAAAAAAAACTTCAGTCGGGCATGCATGACTGCCTCTCATACACACACTGATTGAACTGCGCCCACGTAAACACAACACAACCGAACGTCATGCCAGCCTTCTTTTATCTCCCATTTTTTTCCAAGTCATTGGTTTAAAGCTCAAGTGGCTTCAGCTCTGTCACTGTGTTATATCAGAGGAGCATTACACAGGCAGGACTCTTTTGTAATTTATGGGGAAAAAATGAGGGAAAGTTCCAATTCCATGCACTTCACTTTGGTCTTTTCTTTCCTTCCTGTCACCATCATTACTGCCTCCATCGCAATAAAGTACATGTGACTGCTGTTCAATCTGTGTGAAGAATGGACGTTCACTGGAAAGAGGTGGAAAGAGAAATCTAACAAATGGTTTGAGCTCAAATAAAGCAGTTGGTACTCTATCCTCCAACAGGTAGCCTTTGATTTACACGGAGAGAAAGATGGATCCAACTACTTGGTATCAATAAAGTCATTGCTAAGTAGTAAATGTGCCGATCAATAGAAAAATAAAACACTTGTAATACAATATGTCTCGTTGATGCACAGATAATTGTAACATGTCTCGACTCTGATACTGATGAACAACACGATAATTGATATCAGACACCAACAGGGGTGTTCACATGAAGTATTTTCAGTTTTTTAGCATCGTGTACTGAGTATCGGGTCTGGTACTGCATGGAGTACTCTTACTCGGAAAAAAACACCCCGACAAAACCCAGAGTATTACGTGACGTCATCCGTATCAGTAGCAGGTAGAAGAGAGAGTATTGCGTTCCTATTTCCAAACCATTAATCAGAATAAAGTTACTTCTCCAAGTCACTAAAAGGTCGCATAGAGCAGATAGTGCAAATATATAAACAGATGAATAGTGCAACAACAGACTAAAACTACATCAGTGGGTAAATAAATACCAGTAATAGTAAAAATCTGATAATACAACCGTGAGTCAGATATAAATACAAGAAAGAATGAAGGTCAAAGGTTAAATATGTATCAGCAGGAGGCCAGGCCGCGATCAGCTCAGAGTTTGTGGCAAAACCAGTTGTTCTTTTTTATTTTTAAATGGTGGGGCGGTCTGGGCAGCTGTTGAAAGTAACTAAAAAGCTACTATTAATCTGACTTAGTTACTTTTAAAAACAAGTAATCAGTAAAGTAACTGAATTACTTGATTAACTAGTTATCAGAAATTGGATTACTTTTTCAAGGTAACTGTGGCAACACTGGCTCTGGGGGTCAGTTTATACGACAGCAGTGCTCGGCGCTGCTCAAAATGCAATTTTTTGGAAATGGCTCCCAAGGTGGAACTTTAAAAAAAAAATCTCTGAATCCATCTCCTTGGAAACGGGGGAAAACACAACTTCTCTGAAACACTGCTTCTGCACATGCACACCACATCGGTAGTAATTAGTAGTTGTGCACATGCTCAGTAGATTGACAATCAGAACAATGTTTCCTCCAGAGTGTCACGACTCTCAGTCCATATCCAAATGAGGATTATATCAGATTTTGAACCTGTTTATTCTCCTCAACTTTTTAAAAATGATGTCCATTTCTGAAATGGCAGAATTGTCAAAAACGATGTAGTGAGCATGCCAGGCCATGAGTTGGCGTTGTGTGCAGAGAACAATATGCTCTAAACTTTAACATCGGGAGTACATGGACATTCGTATGGACATACGACCAATTTGGATTGTTATTACGGTGACTGTCATCTATAAAACTATGCACCACAACTCCATCCAATGCCTTGGCTTTCAATTTGGGCCGTGTCCACAGTCATGATTCTAGAAAGTCTCTTTTTCGAAGACATTGGAGTGCTCCGTCATCTCTGGCACACGTGCAGAAGGTCCCCGCGCCTGGGTTGGAAACGACTCTCCAAACCCGATCCCCATCCCTCAGAATCAGGTTTCTCATTGTAACTATAATTCAGTTGTCATTTACATGACACTGTTTTAGTAATGACACCACACATACATGCAGCAGATCCTTTTTCACTTGAAAAGTTGCGTATATGGGGTATAAGTGACACCACAATCGGGTGTTGTCAAATAAGGATTACATGAGATTTTGAACCCGTTTATTCTCCTCATCTGACTCAATCTTCAATGCATCTCATCAGCTGATCAGGCTCTCTGTACTTTGAGCATCAGACAAGAGCTGTTGTTTTGTAGAGATGCTCTCATGCAGCTATCCAGATGTCATAATCAAACCATCCAATTCTTGTATTTGCCTATTTTTTTTAATGTCTTTCCAGCGCTTTTACTTGAAGGACTAAATGTTCTCACAATGTCCATCATGTCTAAATCCAATCGTAGCATTGTAACAAAGGTAGTCAATGCTCATAATTCATCCATCACTGGTTGCAGGGTTGCTGCTGATCAGTGTAGCTTGTAAAATCATGGTCTGAATATATTTGCACAGCTCATTGTGGATATCCAACTATGACAGTTCGATGTTTTCACTGGTTTGCCACTTGGGAATCATCACGGTTTGGACGTTCTGGACAGGAACTAAATCGTTGCCATGGAGACAGTAAGCTAGCTGTGGTGTCCACCTGAGCCCCATCATCCTCTCCCATGCAGCCAGCGATTTAACAACGTGCCGACCGACTTCTGTTGGTACGAGCTGGGGAAAGCACTCAACCGGAGCAGAGTATGGTAAGCAGGGCTTAGACAGGTGTCAACTTTGCATAAGTGGCTTCATAGATGGACGCAATAAGAATGAGATGCAAAAATAACAAGAGTGCAAGAAGTTGCTGCACGAAGCCGAAGATCAACTGCAGGGAAGGATGTTGATTGGACAGAGGAACGCAGCAATGCAGCAGGGCCACAGGCGGTTAGTTAACGTACCACACAAATGTATCCCCACAGCATTAGGCCTGGTCCATGTGTCAGCCAGCAAGCACGTTTCTAAACATCATGTCAGGATAAAGCTTCTTTCAAACGTATTTGGACAAGACATCAACCAATGATTCAAAATTACTTTATCGATGCGTCTAGATCAACATGAAAATATCAAGCGCAAGCATATTCACTGAAATAAGAGACATACAACTAATCATTTTTATTAAATTAGTGGTGAAAGTGCTCACAACATGGCCTGTGGTCACGAGGAGGACATTACTGCAGCTCACACAATGGGGCCAATATTTTAAACAAGGTCTAAAACAGGGGTGTCAAGGAACAAGAGGCTCCAATTCGCCAAACCACCAAGCAAATTATATACATTTCAAGAAAAATACGTATTTTATTTTAAACAAATTTATATGAGTAGCGAGACAACCCAACTCCGAGACCCCAGCTGAGATATCCTGATGCTGCCATGAAAGCCAGCTACTTGGTTGCTTTCAAACTAACCTCAAAACCATGCTGTCACGGAGAGTTTGTAAAAACACCCAGAATGCAACAGCTACAGGAGAACTTTTCTGGACATCTCACTGTATTTTGCAGCAGGATTATTATTACAATTCTTATTCTTATTCTTCTTATTATTCTTATTATTATGCCTGCTTTAGTGGCAAGGCACAAAGATTACCATCCTCGGTGGCAGGTTAATTGTATTATTATTCATTTATTATTAAAACATAACCGCCGCCATCGAATGTTGGGGCGAAGGTTATGTTTTTGTCGGCGTGTTTTGCATGTATGTATGTATGTGTTATACCAACTTTTCGCAAAAACTATTAACCAGAATTGCATGAAACCTCCATCGATGATCTTTCATCATCTAAGTGCCAATCTATCTTGGGATCTATTTGGGAAACCATTTTTGAATAAATCCCAATAAATTGGGAAGAAATGTCATCATGCAAAGTGGGTGTGAGAGGCACCTCATCGAGGAGCTCAAAGGAGCTCAAAGGAGAAGGAGATACACAAAATTTCATCTGGAATCGTTATACTCTGTACCACAACAAAGGAAAACTTTACAGTTTAAATGTCAAGGTTATTAAGGCACTATTTTACCAGTCCAGCCCACTGAGGATGAATTTGGGCTGAATGTGACCACTTAACATAATTGTGTTTGGCACTTCTGTTTATCTTTCGAAGCTGAAAAATAAACTGTGCTCTACCCTTTAACTGATCAGTTTAAAATCCATCACTCTACTGGGACCCTTCTCGCTCTTCCCCGATAATCCCTAATCCACAGCAATATATTGACTAATTTCACCTTTTTTCATTCGTTAATCCTTCATTTGGTTGGGCCCGGACTCTTCTGGCCTAGTTCTCACACCCGCCCAGAGAGAACGGCACTCCAGCACTCACTACAGTGGACGAGAAGCTTACTGTCTCCTCTCGTTCTTTTGTTCCCTTTGTTCCCCCCACAGCAAGACAGAAAAACAGAGGAAATCCAGCAGGAGAGACAGAGGGAGAGCGAGGACGGGCGGAGGCAGGCAGAGAGGGATGGAAGGATTAACTCCCTTTTTTTGTTGTATAATCGCGCCAATTCACACATTAAAAGAGAAATGCACCAATGAAACAAAGGGGATCATTTCACAGCTCTTCATATGCATAATCGGAAGGGTTTGAGTTTTCAGAGGGAGGATCAAACTCATTTTTATCGCGGTTGTAGACAGACGCACTGCCCACAGAGGAAAGCAGAGCCTATCAGCTGTCTGAAGGGTTTTGTTTATTCTGGAGTCAAGCGCACTATTACACATTGTACTCAGAGATACTTAACACAGGTAGGACTCAACACTGAACAGGACTGGAGACAGCTCTGTGGTTGGAATTTAGACATTAAGCTGGTTAAACTGCATTTTCACTGCAGGAAATCTGGATTCTTTATCATTTCTTTGACACATCAAATTCGGTTTGTTTAAAATTCACACAAATGTTTACACATTTTAGCTCAGTGAAATATGCAGGCATTACATGATTTCTGAAACAGCAACAGAGCAGAATCATTAATGAATCCAGAAGAAATCTTAAATTTTATTTAAAAAGTGGGCAAATTTACAGAATTATATCAAATAATCAATGATTAGTTGCTGTTTTGACCTTTCAACTACGTCTGTTGTTGGTTAGAAATTCTTAAATTTACCAAATGTATCATGTGTTCATTTAGTTACTCCATTGATGTAGACGTGTGTTACTGAAGTACAGGCTTACAAAACTGTTTCAAGTCTCATAAATCTAATAATTTATTAAGTCCTTAGGTCAGTAAGAAGAAAGCAGATTGAGTAAGAAACACAGCAGAGCCTTTGAATATGGCGATTATGATTCTGGTCATCATGGCCATAATAAATAGTAGTTGTGCACATGCTCAGTAGATGGACCATAAGAACAATGTTTCCTCATGACCTCATGTGTCATGACTCCCAGTCCATCTTCTCCCTGGGACTTGGTAGATTTTATAGTCGACAGTCACTGTAACAACGATCCAACTTGGTCGTCTGTCCATATAAATGTCTGTGTACTCCCATTGTTAAGAGCGGATTGTTCTCTGCTGCATGTGTGTGGGTTTTCATTACAAAAACAACCAACGGCACCAACTAGTGGCCCAACATGAAAACTACATCGTTGTCAGTGTTTCTACCATTTCCATGGAAACAGACATCATCAAACGTTTGTCCTGTAAACTTGAAACCTTTCTGAAACGAAAATGCAAAAATGGTGCGTTTTCTCTTGAAACAGTCTGAGTTGATAAGAGGTACAAAACATAAATACTCAGAAAATAACACATTTTGTACAACACCAGAAGCTGGTAATGTTAAGGATGAAACAACCGGGTTCTGAAAGCATTTTAAAGAATCAGCTAGGAATTTAATACAATTTCTGAGGAGTATTACACTTTCTGTATGATTTTAGGAAATGTAAAATACATGGCTATTATTGCTTTTTTAACCATCCTGACATGAAAAAAAAAAAAAAAACTCAGTTTAAAAGAATTTAAGAGCCCCCAACACACACCCCCCCCCCAGCACCCCCCCCCCCCCCCCCCCAACAGCCCCCCACACCCACCCCCACCCCCGTAAAGGGTTAAATTACATCCACTCCCCCTAACACTGGATTAGCAAACTGAGTTTGCAGCTGTAATTACAACATAAAAATAAATGGTAATTTACAGTGTTTGGCAGCCACGTTGGCAGGACAGGAAGAAGGAGGCTGGTGAGGGAGTGTTTGGTTTGGTCTCATTCACCTGGAATGGCTCTTTAGTCTTGAACCATCATCCTCTCTGATCACAGTCACTTTAGAAAATATAAAACGTGAGCTCTGCTGAAGCAGATGAAGTGTCTAATTCTCAATAATCCAGTGATCCAGATCGTAGGAAACACTCAAGAGGTAATGCTGATAGATCGATTTACAACACGCAGCATTATGTTGATATTGTTGCGTCTGAGTTAAAAACCAGCTCGGTGTTCCACAGCTGGCTCCCCACAACTTTGTGGACTTTATTGTACGATATTTTCTAGTTTTGTACTTTTAGTGATCAATCCTCTCCTAGATGTTTTTTTCCCCAAATTCATATCTATTTGCAATGAGGCTCTGACACTTTTGATAAGTTCCTCCACCAACACGTTGAATTCGGTGACTCCCCGGTGACTGCAAACCAACATGGCAGTAAATCTCAGTAAATCGTCACAAAAAAATGCTATTTATTTGTGTGAGCGTCTAATTAAGCATCTTTTATACGGGAACTTGGGCCATGTTTACACAATGGTTTCAACTGAAAATGGAAAACTTTGATTGGGAACCATTGAAAATACGCCGACTCCACCTCTGTGGAAACAGAGACAAAAAGGGAACTTTTCTGAAGCACTGCTACGGCACATAGCAGTCACCGTAGTAACAATCCAACTTGGTCGACTGTCCATACGAATGTCCGTGCACTCCCACCGTTAGGGCGTATTGTTCTCTGCTGCATTTATGTGTGGTTTCATTACAAAAACAACCAACAGGACCAACGAGTGGCCCAACATGAAAACTATAGTGTTTCCAGTGTTTCAAGGTCTAAACCAGAGGTGTCAGACATCAGGCCCGGGGGCCAAAACAGACCTGCAAGAGGCTGCAATCCACTAAACCACCAAGAAATGTGTCAAAACATCAAATAAAAAACATGGACTTTTAAACTAATTTCTTCCCAGTTTGGACACAACACAACACAACACAACACAACTCAACACAACACAACACTGAGACCTGAGATGAGATATTGTGATGCAGCCATGGAAGCTACCTGGTTGCTATCAATCTAGCCTCAAGGCCATGCTGTCAGAGAGAGTTTGTAAAATCACCCAGAATGCAACAGCTATAAGAGAAGCTTTCTGTACATTTCACTGTAGTTTGCAGCACAAGGTTTCATTAAAATTGACTTTATGTTGAGATTGTAGTCATTAGTTTTGTGAAAACATAGACATGATGATGATGAACTGAAATGGGTTTAACACCGCTGGTTTAGAGGCTACACACTGCCATATGTGTACTTCATATTACCCTCAATAGACCCACCCACTGATCAAATCACAAAATCAGCGGCTTCAAAAAAAAAAAAAAAGCAGAGGACAGTTTTCCAGATCTGCTCTAGATACTGGAGCAATTCCTACTGTGGTTTTCTAGGACAGCCTCGCTGTCTGCTGTGATTTCTTGTACAATCTGATCGTCCCACCGGAGTGAAACTCTTCTCTCACCACAGTTTGTTTCAGAGGAGGAAGAATCAGTGTGACGATGACGAGACAAGAGGCTGCACAGCTGCATAATTGATGAAGTGCAGCAGCTAATTCCAATCGAAACGTTGATGAGGCTCTTTGCCCGTCAGTGTGTCACTATTTGATCTATTAACTGGGATTTAGCCAATAAAAAAAAATGTAATAAAAAATAATATCTGGACCAGAAGTCAAACACCCGAGCTCAAGGACACTACCACATAGCTCTCAGTTCCTCTACACGTCTGCTGATTGGTAGTGATGATCGTCACTTTCAACAAGCCCACAATATTAAAATATCTTATCTGCCGTAAACCCATCCGTTATTGTTTACATGTGCTGCTTTGCGCTCACTGGTTGTTTTGTTAACTCAGTTTATTGAAATGTTAGCGCTCCACATCACAGCGGTCTTCCGACAGACGTTCCTCTCCAAAACAGGAGAGGAGATTCAACGGGAGCTGGACGCTGCTGCTCACAGTGAGAAAGTTTTCTAAGCTGTGTCACAGAGAATGGAGGCTCACGGCTTTACTCGGACGGCCACAACTTCCACGTTGGTCTTGCGACGAATGTCGCAAGTGATGTACCTGCGTCATTACACGTGGCGTTCACAACCCCGCCTATATTTTAACCGTGCAACAGAATTGGGTCTGGGTGCGCTTTCGTCTGCGCTATCGTTAATAGGTTAATGTCTTCTGTAATTTCTTCATTTAAACGACACAACACATTAAAAGTCCCAGCACTGATTAAAAAATTCCAAGAACAAATGTACCGGATGCACACCTGTCGCAGATTCAGAGTCATCCGAACGTCATGTGACAATAAATCTCAAAACGCAAAGGAAAACTGAGCAGTAGGAAGATGAAAGTGAAGCGATCCCACACTACACCTCCATTATCAGAACACCAATCAGGACTTTCTATCTCATAAATAATTTCAGACGCTGTCGTGTGAAACTCAGCCTCGCCTTCAAAACGCAGGAACATTTCCAGCAGGTCACGAAACCCAAGAAGGAACCGACATGCTTTGCTGATAAAATACGGTGTATTATCTCCACCAGCAGCCATCAATCATCCCGGCCTGTGGCCAATCAACCGGCCTGCAGCCATTCCTCTTCTCTCGTTGCTCCGATCGTGTGATCCTCACTGAACATGTCCCATCTGAGCACTTGACATAAGTGAGAGCACTTGTCAGCACCAACACAAATATCAACGCAATGATCAGCGGGGAACTGATGGTTCCGAAGCCCAACCAGTAGAGACTCTACATGTTGCGTTATTGTTGTTTCCAGATTAATGCTAATGTTGCTTCTAATCTGATGAATGGCTGACGAGGTCATGGAAAACCCTGATTTATGTTGTGTCCTTCAATGTCCTTCAATGACGCTGAATCAAGTGTGAGCATGAAGACGAGTTCTGATCTGTCCGACTGTTAAAAGGTCTATTTCTGAGTGGGGAGACATGAATTTGTACAGCAAATGTAAAAACCTTCAACCAATGTCATCAGTTTCTTCTTGGGAGGAGTCGTTTGCAGTGGGTGGAAAACATCAGGCTGATGTGTTAGAAACAGAAATCGAATCGAAGTGGGGGAATTTCAGCTACTTTGATTTAATATTAAATTCTCCAAACATCTCTGAACCTGGGGATCTTTTGTTCCAGTCTGCAGCGGTGAATATCGATCAAAAGAAAATCAGTGAACCAGTGGAAGGGTCAAAGGTTCATTAAAGTTTGTGCTTGTATCTTTCCACTTAAAGGACCTGTCAAGGAAGTAGATAAATCAGAATTAGAATCAGAATCTCAACAAGTAGAATTTACCCAATATTATTCAGGTAGTCAAAATGTTCTGGTTGATCGGCGTACAAGCATTGACCACTGTGAGTACCAATAGCATTCACAGAACTGAACGAAATGAATGCCTGTTGTCAGTCACATTTTCAAAATGTGAACCGCTGATACCGACTCAGACAGGAATGTTAAAGATATGGAGCCCTCTAGTGGCCATATTCATTAAGACAGAAGCAAGGTAGGGAAGCATCAGATAGAGTTTAAAGAGAAAGAAGATTTATGTCAGACACAGATTCAGGGGAAAGACATTGACTTAGAAGAACAACATTAAGTCCCAGGGAATTTGGTTCTGCACAAATTCTCCTCCTCTGACTCCGATTCTGAAGGATTTCTTCGTAAAAGTGCCTTGAAATAACTGAAAATTGTACTTGGTGCGATAGAAAAAAAAAGTATTCCAATTCATTTCATTTCATTTTTTCACAACACCATGTTTGGTGAAGAGCAACGTGGCCGACTAATGCAGACTTCTTCTCCTTCATCCTCCACAGATCTGAACCCTCTGAAGTAAAAGATGGAACAGGCATTGATTTCTACTAACTATTGGATGAATTGGCTCTTGCCTACTTCTCAACAGTCCTGACTTGTTTTCCTAGAGTCTCCCTCCAGCCGGCTTCCAGGAAAACATTCCAGTGAAGACAAACACCGCCAAACCAAACAATTTTTTTTCAATCACTTACAAAAGCAGGAACCTTCAAATGGTCTGTTCCAGAGTCTAGAAAAGTCCAATTATGGTTTCTGTAGACATCTTTTCCTCAAATGTAATTTTGACCACCCACCCCCAAACTCCCCCAGTCATCTCCGGACACCGTGCTGGAACCCCTGGTTATTAATCCAGTGGCCCCGCCCCCCCAGACACACAAAGTGTTCAATCCAACACAAGCATTTCACTCTGAAATGAAAGTATGATATGTGGAGCATGAAGAGAACTTTATGTGGACGGGGAGAGTATTGATTTGCCTCATTGTTATTCCGTGTGTCTGTGGATTGTTCATAATGATCGGGGGGGGGGGGGGGGGGGGGGGTGTTACAGTGAACAGCTGAGTGTGATGGGAAGGCTTTGACAGGCCTCACAAAGGGTTCACTGAGTGAGGCTTTCTTGGCCAACTCCCAAGCAGCCTCCACGCCTCCCAGGACCGGCCCTCCTCATTCATCTCCAGCGGTCCTCACAGGCCTCGGGCCTCTGACGACCTCGGAGATTTTAACAAGCTCTAATGAGGGAGATGCTCCTTTACACATCCTGTGAGTCTTCCGGCACGTCGGCACCACTCTGGTTGTTTTTACCATGAAAAAGTTTCAAGATTCAAATGCAACACGTGTTTTCAATGACTAAACCGTTGTTGTCTTTGATGGTAATTTTAAGTTTCCTTTTCAACTTACTGTCAATGTTCACCTGCCTCCTGCCTCCAACCTTGATGTAATTAAAATAGGAAATTATGGTCAAGGAAGATCTGAAGGGTGTCAAAGCTAAAATATTTGTTGTTTAGTACCTTGTCTTGAGTTATTTACCTCCAACTGTTGGTATATGTTATAATTTAGAAGTAGACTCCTGCACATAAGTCTCTATACAACTCTGAGTTATATAGGTCTATGGCCGTGCTCCTCCTGATGCTAGTGTCAGTAGGTTCTGCAGATCGACCGGAGCTTGATTGTTGTGGTAATTTGATGACCTTGCAGGCCAAGGTGGAGAGGAGATGGGGGCGATTACGTCATATTTTTTCCACAGATGATCGTCTTTGGACGGCACACACCGGGGTTTTAGAATTTCCTCACTCTGGGACCCGTGTTCAAAAACACCTGTTTTCTCGCTATTAAAATGCCGCCTGGTGTGGATTATCGGCCAAAACCGGCTCGTTTATGTGAACCGGCGTTCTGGTGTGGACGGCCCCTAAATTGATCAATTGTTTGGTGGGTTGCTTAGTTAACAGGATAACACAAAAACGTGTAGATGGAGTTTAACAAAAAGAAATGGATCAGGGTAAGAGATTATTGGACAAAAATATGTCAAACCACAAAGACATTCACAGCTTCTCCTTATTTGTATTTATTGCAGATTATATTGTCATCAGAATACTAAACTACATTATTACATGTAGATATTACAATCTTATTGGCCCACAGACTTCTCTTATAACTTTAAACTTAACAGAAATGACCAACAACCATGGTTCCTCTGAATAGATTGTACTTATAAACTATCCATGTTCCACAGATACAGCAAAGAATACGGGGTGTCCAGTCTGCCTTCAGTTAAAACTGGTGAATTAACGGCCTCCCTAATGACGACCATGGTTTGGTTACATTGTCCCATTAGCTGGTATATTTCGTTGTGTCTGCTCAGAGATTTGATCTGATGGTCTCTAATTCTGTTGGTCACGGCGGATTCTTGGTTGTGTTGAGACCGACGCTGCAGAAATCACAGGCACCACAGATCTGTGTCATCGTTCTCCTCCCTCGCTGGGTTTGCACGCACCTCTGCGGCGGAAGCCCCCCCGGACCACACACACACAAACAGCCCACAGAACGCGGCTCCACAGAGCATCTTCAGTTCTGCAGTCATGAGACAACGCAGTCCCGTGAAGAGACTGGCCACAAAGGACGACCTCTGCCAGGACACTAAGCAGTTTACTTCCACTTCTGCTGCCGTGTTGATGCTGATGCTCTGGCTTTACTATTTTAATGAGGAGGCAGGCTGAACTGGATCAGAGAAGTGGTCCGGTCAGAGTTCTGCAAACACAATTTCGCTGAAAACTGAACCATCAAGTCTGAATAACGTGGTAATCGTCAATCATACTTCTTTTTTCCTTATTACTGCATTCCTGCTACAGCGACTCAGGCTTCATAGTTTATACATGTGGATTTGTTAGATGTCAGAGGCCTAATGGTGTAGTGGTTTGAATTCCTGCCTCACTGGGAGAAAATCCCTGGTTCGAGTCTGAGCCAGAGTTTGCACCATCTCCCTGTGTGTGTTTTCTCCAGATATTCCTGCCACAGAACGTGCATTTGAGGAAACCTGGTGACTCCTGCATATTATTCTATTGCTTGTAACTCTGTATTAGTGCTGTTGTCAACACGCACACACACACGCAATTGAGTACATGGTGATACTAAAAACCTTGTAAATTAATCTCAGTATTAAAATCAGCACACTGCACATTTATTGCTTTGAAATTCTTCACCGACACAAAGCTACTCTACATGAATCCCAGCGGCGCAGACTGTTCAGTCGGTGGGTTACAGACACAGGCAATGGCAGGCTGCTGAGGAGGCAAAGAGGAAGGGAGGAGCAGGAGGAGGAAGAAGCAGACAGATTAAAAGAGGAAGAAAAAGTGCTTTCTAAACAGCAGGGATCCAACCTGCTGACGACGGGAGGTCAGAGGTCATCCATGGGCTAATTACCAAGAACAAATCTTTAGCGTCTCATTTGAAAGGCTGGGAGACTTGCTGATATCACACCAACAGGATGTTTCTATTTCTGCATCATCATGTGAGTTCATCTACCACTTCAGGCTCTCCAATGTGTGATGGAATTTAAGTTTGATTATTACATAAGGTAAAAAAACAAAACAACTTCAGATATTTCTTTGTAACATTTTCCCAGAGCTAAATGTTCAGAAAAGTACTTTATATGTTAAATACTGGCTGAGCTGGTCTGGTCCTCATGGGAGGCGTTCAGGTGCAGTGTAGAGCGTAGGTCATTTCACTTTGGACTGTAGTTTCCTCCTGGATGAGGTTTAGGAGGTGTAGAAGTTACATTATAGCAGATAACAACACACACGCTTCAGGATTGCAGCATTGAAGGGTTTTTTTCTATCTCACCTACTTTTGCATTTGATTTTAATTAATGTTGCACAAAATCTGTATAAATATATTATTATCACAAAGGTCACATGTGCAATATCCACATAATAATAAATAATAAAATTTTCCAATTTGATCCATTTGCCAACAACATTTTGATTGAGAAACAAAATCGACCATAATAACAATAAATAATTGTGCAAGAGCATTGTTATATGGAACATTTCAAGGCACAAAGACACTCATATCATCCTCATACATGTTTTTTTTATCATAATTCGTACTATTATTGCATTACTGAACATTATCGCACATCACATGTGAACCTAATATTGTGAGGTTCTACTTTAATTGACCAATAATGTAGACTGTAGTTAGAAAGCAAGCTTCCCACTGTGTTTACAGCATCAGTTAAATGAAAGCAGCTCTCCTCATAGAATGATTAAAGAAAAGCAGAAAAGTTATTAATTCCTTTGTTTTATCTGACAAACGGTTTCTTCTACTGAGACATTGATTCTTATGACTCTGTGAATCTCCTTGAGCCTACGGCAGCTTCCAGATGAGAGATGTTTTGAGATGATCTATAGTGACTCGCACATTTCTGAGAGTGATGGACAGACTGGAAATCAAGTGAATAGAAAATGACACACAGACAGGCTGACAGAAGCCTTTAAAGGTGAATATGGGTCATGATCACATATTATCAGTTCATTAAATGGTATACAAACAGGCCATTTCTAGATCACTCCTGTGGCCTGGCATTAATTCCAATGTGTCATTTGTTATTAATATCAGAAATTTTAATTCTTATTAATGACCTAAATTGATGATGGATTCCATTGAAAAGAAGTTACTTCTCTTATATTATAAAAAAAACAAAACAAGTACATTTGTTTAACATAAAAGAGATACTCATGTGATTAGGTGAATGTGTTGACATGAAGATCGGAGAATTCATCCTAATTATAACTTCATTTATCCTTGCATTACCAGTTTTCAACGGGAGATGGTGTATTGGGTCTCTTGAAGAAAAGAGAACGTAAACGCAAAATTGACCGAAGCTCTTGGTAAAAACCAAGTCTATGACGCAAACTACAGTCACCAACCATATTTTCCAAGAAGCCCATTATCTGATTTTCCCAAAAATCACAGTGAAGCCAAATGTCTATTTGCCAAAAAGCATTACCTTACAAAATGAAAGCAACAGTTAACTTCCCAGGCCTGCCCTAGATTCTAGAAGTGTCTTATTAAGGTGTACAGATGTGGCAACCTCAGAGCAGGTAAAACCTCTGACAGACCCTGTGATAACTTATGCTCTGACAACGACGCATCACAACCCAAGTCTGGAGCCACAGGTTCAAAGAAGTGGGTATACAATGTTTAAATTGTCATATAAGCACAATAAAAGAAACATATCAATATGCTTTCATGAGTCTCAGCAAAATTTTGAGCCTCATTTACACAGAAACAGCGGAGGCGCTAAGAATTATGTTGTCAAAACGACCAAGTCCCGAGAGAATATAGACTGGGAGTCATGACACTCTGGAGGAAACATTGTTCTTATCGTCCAGCTACTGAGCACGTGCACAACTCCAATTTTATATATATTTTTAAAAAGTTGCGTTTTCTTTGGAAACACTGAGACGCAGCATTTTAAAAAAGTTGGATTCGCCCCGGTTTCCACGATGAAGGAGGTGGAACATTTTCAAAAGGTTGCGTTTCCAGTGGCTCCGGGCACCGTTGTCATGTCAACGGAGACCAAAACGCTATGAAAATGTTCTGCTTTCACTAAAGAGGATCTAAGAGGGACCAACATAACTTCCAAAAATCACAAAGCCACTAAAAAACACTATTAAAACCAGAATAACAAACAGTTTGATGCCTTCTATGCTCATATGATCCGAAATAATGTCAAAATGAAGAAGTCCAGGTTTCAAATGTAAGATTGATCCACTGATATGCAGATGATTATGACACATTAGATACTGTATGTCTGCTACATCCACCATCTATCAAATTATTTGTTTTATTATGTCAACCCAGCAAAAGCAATTAGCCTTAAAAGCTTAATTTTGGGTGAAAATCCAGGTATGCAGGGACAATACATACAACACCACTGAACACAGATAAATATAATCATAAATAATAAACTGCTGTGATACACCAAACACTGTAAGAGATGAGTGTTTCCCACAACACAAAGATCTCACTTCTGGTTTTCACATTTTCAAAGCAGAGAAAAGATAAAAGGAGAGTTTAAGAAAACCATGCCGCATTAAAGGTTGTTTTGCATTTTTACATCCTGATCTGATCTGATCCACTAAATGTCTGTCTTTAATTCAGCCATTATTTAGCTCCACGACTTTGAATGGCGTCTGTGTGTCCATGCAGTGGGAAGTCCGTCCTGACAGCAGTGGCTGTGACCTCTAGCATTTAGGGTCATCGGCACAGTGCTGAAATGTAGATGAGAAATGCACCCAGGGAACACACATGCTTCTAGTATGTAAGTGGTGAAACATGTTACATGTAGGAGAGACAAAGAGAGATGCAGACTGACAGACGGGGCGTCTGGTTGGTTGTGGACTCTTCCCTCCTCAGCATCCTCCACCAGTGATCCTGAAGCACCACAGCCTGGTTTTCAGAGCCACAGTGCTGCAGGATCTGTGGCAGACAGACAGGCAGAGAGAGAGAGAGACTGGGAGTCTGCCGGCTGCACGGCTTCTCACGCCTTCATGTTTTCCTGCCAGATCAGGCTGACAGAAAATCAATGACGCTGCACTCTAACGGAGACGCACGGTAACCTGCGTAAAAAGGGCCAGGACAGTGCAACTATAACACGTCTGCGCCCTCCCCAATGCTCTTTTCTTTTAATGATGAAGCCTCTCATGCGTGCATCCACCCCAGAGAATGTATGTAACAGCATGTGCCAAAACGACTCACGTCTGCTTGATTTATTTATTTATTTTATTACACGGGCCCGAGTTTCTTCTTCTGCGCAGTTAATCCATTTCAATGAATGAATGAATGGGAATGTGGGATAATTCACGCACAAGTCACTCACACTGTCAGACAACACAACGCTAAATTATGCCTGAACGTGGCAGATCCAGACAAACGTGGCGAAATACGAGGATGGAGGTTTTCCAAAATAAAATAAATAAATAAATGGATGCATTTGCATGCATGAAGATTAAAGGAGGGTGGATTTCGCAACAGCAACCCACCCGGCCGCCGCATCCCCGTCAGAATCATTCATTAGTCCTCATGTAAAGTACAGGCAGAAAAAAGCAGCTTGCGGGAGAGGTGCGTGATGAACCTGGACGTGCGTGAGCGCGTCAGACAGCAGCTCCACAATGATCAGCTCCTAAAGGCGTGTGACATGTCAAAGAATGGACACACACACACACACAAAAAAAACAAAAAACTATTACCTTCATGTCGTTGACAATCGCCTGGAACAGACCCCCGAGGGCCCCGCATTCCTTCTCCACGGTCTCCATGTTTGCCAAATCCACCATTCACCGGAATTTACACGAGCGCGCAGCAACAGCGCGCTCACCGACACCCGGCAGGAAAACACAAAAAGAAAAGAAAAGGGGTGAAAAAAAAAATTTATTCCCACGAAATCACTCTCCGGGTGCTCCCTCAAAACACCGACAATGACGGAGGGATGCGGAGAGAAGAGGAGGAAGAGGAGGAGGAGGGGTGGAAAAAAAGAGAAAGGTGCCGAAACAAACGGCTTGCTGCGTCTCTTCCAGATGAAGATGGGAGAGACTGTCTCTCTCTCTCTCTCTGCCTGCTTGCCTCTCTGTCTCTCTCTCTTTCTCGCTCTCTTTCTCTCTCTCTCTCTCTCTCTCTCTGGCTCGGTCAGGCTGCGGGTTGGTACCGATCAAATGGTACCGGGGCCACCACACTCATCTTGGCGCAGCCAGCGCGACGCGGAGTCGGTGAGAACGCATGTGAAGGCAGCGGAGAACCAGAGCGACCGTATGTGTCAGTGTGCGCGCGTGCGTGCGTGTATGCGTCTGCGTGTGTCAGCGTCTGTGCCTGTGCATGTGTGCATGCGTGCGCTCGGAGGTGAAAGGCGTGCTGTGATTGGTGCAGAGACGGTGGGCTCAGCGGTGCGCGGAGAGCAGCCAGTAATACGATCCATGCAACTGCAAAAAGAAAAGAGGCTGGACAACACCCCCCCACCCACACACACACACACACACACACACACACACACACACACACACACACACACACACACACACACACACACACACACACACACACACACACACACACACACACACACACAACTGAAATTCAGCATGGGGTAAATGTCAACTGGATTTAGACACAGTTGGAATGCATGTGTGTTGGACTGCATCCTGACAACCCAGATTTATTACTTGAAGCGACGTTATGTTTCATTTCTATCCTAAAACATTAAACATTGACTCAAAAGAACAACCAGAATGTGAAGAACCAACCGTTACAAAGTAGCATGCTGCGGGATGACCTTTGTGTTTCCACTTTGTGCCACAAGATGGCGCAGTGAGGCACTTTTAATAATAATGATGATAATGGTAAACAATTGGCGGATTTTGCTATAGTGCAAAGTGGGCAGCCGCCCAGGGCGCAGTCTGTGCATGGGCGCACCGTGCACGACAGGAAGACAAGGAAGACTGTTGTCGGAGGGCGCATTGCACAGGGGTGTGGGGGGGTGGGGCATTTGCTGGCGCCGCCCCCATGTGCGCAGGGGGAGGTGTTCGCCCAGGGCAGAAAACAAGCCAGGTCCACTGACCGATAGTAAGGATGCACTAAATACCAGTATCTGGTGTGGTGTCCAATACTGTACGGGGTACTCCTACTTGTAAAAGCTCCCCAGCACAACCCGGAGAGTATGTCATCCATCAGCAACGTCAGCAGCAGGTAGATGAGAGAGAGAGAGGAATGTCGGCAGTATGAAGATTATTTAATATTAAGGAGAATCACAGAAACAACACTGTAAACTATGTTGTGACAAAATATCAAGAGAAAGAGAAAGATAGTCTGTACAACACCAGCAAATTAATCACCAGAGACATTTGGACCAGCAATTAGCCCGAGGATTACACTCTGAGTCGTGCTACATGCTACATGCTAAAGAGTTTCGGAGCTCACACACCAGCGATGCTACATGCGAAACATGATTAACGTGTGACTGACATACTCACTAACAGTGAGCTCAGTCTACAGTCGACAGTACACATAGCGCAGTGCATAGATAAACACTACGCACTGCGCTATGTGTACTGCAGACTGTGGGACAGGTGGAGGTGACGTAGCTTCAGCACAGAGGCTGTTGGAGGTGATTTAACATCGACGTAGAGGCTGTGTTGAGGTGGTGCATAGCTACACAAAGCCTTCACATATCATTTGTGTACGGTGTATGAATTCAGATTTATAGTAATTTATTAGTACTCATATTTGTACTCAGTAGTGTACTCCTTTAAAACCATGGCATTGGTGCATCCCTAGATAATGCTTTTCACAATTATGAAGTAGCTAGAGTATTTCAAAGAATTCTAAAATGCTTTGAAAGATGAATTGATTTGTTGTTTGAAAATATACCTTTTGTTTTCCCTAAACTCAGATTAACTGTCATTTCAAGTAAACCAGCCACAAAACACAATCATTTACTAAAAGGGACGAATGAAGCTTCTGCTTGTATTTGTTTACAAGTATGTTTATAAAAGAGTCTTAATAAGTGCTCTCCAATCACTAACTGTTTCAAAGAACTATAATGTCTCATCACGTGATCTAAAAAAGGCAAGATTGTTGTAATGTGGTTTATAAACGCACTGTATTTAAATTAAGTTAACACTGGCTGAAATGGAATAACAGTGAAGAACCCCACCTAAGAAATTTATCACCAGCCGCCACTGCCGTGTACTCCCATTGATAATGTTTATAGTGGATTGTTCATTGTTACCTGTGTTTTCATTACAAAAACAACCAACAGTACCAACTAGTGGCCCAACATGAAAACTACATCGTTGTCAGTGTTTCTGTTTCCAACATCGCTTCCAAAAAGTTGCTGTGTAAATGTGAAACTTTTCTCAAACAAAAAAAAATGCAAAAATGATATTCTTATTGAAACACCTTATAAATGGGGCCTTAAACCTTAAACAACATTTTCACTTCATTTGGGTTTATTTTTGGCCATCAATAGGAAAAGAATTCCTGACCGTGAGAAAATGCAAAGACATTTGGTCACGAGTGCTGTGTGAAACATATATATTCAGTGTGAATGAAACCATAACCAAAGTGTCCTGGGGCGTGTTGGGCTCTTCACCAGTGTGCTTGTCCAGTGGGAATCTTCAAACGCAAAGAAATCCTGACCCACATCCTAGTTTGGATGCTGCTTGTTTATGTCTATACAAACAATATCCAGAGAGTGAAAAGGAGGAAAATACACAACAATTTGAAAGCTTTTGAAAGCTGCAAGTGAACTGAACTGTTGGGAAACAATGAGATTTGACAAGTGGACCGTTAACAGACACAGGGTCCGAGGTCTCTCTCTCTCTCTCTCTCTCTCTCTCTCTCTCTCTCTCCACACTACAGGTACATTCGTGTGAACTGTGACCTCGACAGAAGGAAGGATGTCGTAGATGTATCACACTGTCCTTTAATCCACCGTTTCGCTCTTCTTTCCCACACTCACCAAATCTGCTGGCTTTTACTCTTGAGCTTTGCAGAAAACTGTGCAGCACATGTTGAGGTGCAGAAAAGTCGTCCTTCGGTTCTCGTCGGCCCCCATGAGACCTCTGCTGAACGCGATCAGGATCGGAGCTGAAGGCAAACACACTTCAAAGAGTGGCGAAAACAGTGCGGCTGTATTAACAGCTGCTCATGGTGAAGTGATAGATTCCAGACAGGTTAGAGCGATCTGACAAGGTTTCACTGCATTCCTGACCCAGCTCATTTCTTTTAGCTTTTCTCCTCTTTCTACCGACGGTCGGTTTTCTGTCATCGCTGTAGGTCTCCACAAGACTGCAAATTATCAGCTTCAGCCACATAATTGTCATCATTCACACTATAGTAGAGATGTCATATTCGCAACCGTGTTTGAAAATTATGTAGTTTTCATGTTGGCCACTAGTTGGGGCTGTTGGTTGTTTTTGTAATGAAGCCCCACAGACATGCAGCAGAGGACAATACGCTCTAAACAATGAGAGTACACTGACATTCATATGGACAGACGACCAAGTTGGATTGTTGTTACGGTGACTGTTGCTATTACAGTTACTGTCCAGCTACTGAGCATGTGCACAACTGATGGTTCCTATGGCCGTGGTGACCAGGACCAGGTGCAGCAAATCCGAAAAGTTGTGTTTTCCCTTGTTTCCATGGAGCAAAGTTCCACCTTGGGAACAGTTTTCAAAAATTTGTATTTGATGTTGCCCTACTTATAATTCCAATTTATACCACCAGATGGTGCAGTGAGCCACTTCAGTATTTAACACATCTTGATCAGCTTCAAGTTTTCACCTTGTCACATACTGATGACCCGAAACTAAACTGTGGAAGCTGATGTGGAAGTGACACAGTGCTGCCAACTGATGCGCAAATGTAGTATTATATGGATCATCCTTATAAAGTCACAAACTGCAAACGTCACAGGGCAAAGCATTATGGGATTGAGCCAGTGAAATTGGACTGCGGTTTCTTTCAGTTTACGGTCACTTCAGTGGCAGTTGTACCTTCAGGACTCTGTGACGAAGGCTAAACTCTCCACACACACACACACACACACACACACACACACACACACACACACACACACACACACACACACACACACACACACACACACACACACACACACACACACACACACACACACACACACACACACACTCGGCTGGATGTCCAGACAAATCTGAAGGAGTCCAATTCGTGGAGAAAATAACAACTTCCTACTTATTGACCATTTGTTTTTCCTCTTCTGAAGCTGCAAGAGGACCGTTTTTCAGCTTCATCAGTTTTTAAGTGTAATTGTTCGGGCTCAAGGGGAAAAAAAAAACAGGTTTTTCAAAACAACTAAAATTAAAACACAGCAATTCGTACGATCCAAACAGTCTGTACAGTCTGAACAGTCTGCACGGTGAAGGCAGTGGGCCTGTTTCTGAATGACACGTTTCTTATTCCAGAGATGGATGTCTTATAAAAGAGTCTGAGTCACAGCCGGTATAGAATAAGCCTCCGCACTCCACCACGTCATTTTGAGCTATTGACTGTTGTTGCCTTATATAATAAGAACGTCAGAGACAAAGATATTTAATGTGGCTGTTTGTTGTTGTTCTGGCACATCTTTGATGTCATGTCAGAACATAACGTATGAGTTCACTGAATTGATTACTTCTACATGGAGAGAAACCACCCACAGAGCTTTAAAAACAGACCTTTTTATGTATTTTGTGATGTCAGTCTATATATATTCATCATTCACCTCGTCATCGCTGGAGGAATTCGGGAGTGAACACTGTTGATGCTCACACACACATAAAAAGCTAAATCTGCTCAGACTGATGTCCCCGGGGCGGTTTGAAAGGGGGGGGGTCAGAGGTCAGCTGACCCTCCAAGCACATGACTCAGCATTTTATTTCTCTGAGAGGAAGCAGAAGATCCTGAGTAAAACTGATGGAGCCCCGAGAAAGCAGACGTGAGCAGCAGTCAGGAGAGCAGGAAGAGGATTTCTCAACGAAGAGGAAAGTGATTCATCATCTGCTGGAAGCTCTGGAACTTTCTGTTTTGTTTCAGTGTCACAGGAACTGACGGCAGAGAAACCGATAAGTTTCCTTACTTCCTATCCCAAAGTAACTCATCAAAACATGGGTATAGATTCTGAAATATCTGCTCGCCAGAGAGATGAATAATTAAAATGTAAAATGACTCACAGAAACATTCAGTTTGTAGAAGCAATAAGTATTTTGATATGTGGAGGGAGCTGTGTTTCCTACCACACAGAATGGGAATGCTAAAATTGCTATGACTTGCAATACCTCTTTTGGACACTAGATGGTAAATGAGGCCCTGTTTACAAAGCAACGTTTTTAAGCGAATATAAAGTGTTTTGGGTGTCCGGCCCACTCTAGATGAAATTGGTCTGCAGGTGACCCCCTGAACTAAACTGTCTTTGACACCCCTCATTTATGTTCTTCACTGTTGATTCAATGCTTTTGTGGAGTTTGCATGTTCTCCCTGTGCATGTGGGGGTTATATCACCGTGCTTTCTTTTCCCAATCCGAAGACACATATCGGATTCATTAGTGGCTCAAACTACCTCAGAGTTATGTTGGTATGAGCTCGACTCAGCTCCAGTTGTATAACCTTGAAGAAATCAGTGCGGAGGATGAATGGAGGGAAGATTTTCTGACCACAACAAATGTCCAACCACAAAATATTGAGGTGACATCGCTTTAACCGCAGGTTATAAACTTCCCTGGACAAACCACATAAATGTTCCCGAAAACATAAAGGCCTTCTGTGGTAGCTGGGTTCATGTGCACACAACCAGCAGCTGCTGATAAAATGCTCAGTATTGTGTCTTTTGCACATTGCATTCCTCTCTCTGTATGTCATATGTTTATGAACATACTTTTAGAGCCTCGGCTAAACGTCCTGGACCAGTGAAGAGAGAAGAAATTCACACCACTGCCAGAGTCCACTGGTCACACATTTAAACTAGGAGGTGTGGGGTTTTCACAGCATGCAATCGAGAACTTTTCCCCCCCTTTATTAAAGCTTGTACTTTTTTAACAACTGAATTTCTAGTAAATATAAATATAATCCATCTGTACACAAAGAACATTTCTTCAATTGTTTTGACAGAACAGATGTGCAGCTCCTATTATAATAAGCTTGAAAGAGAGACAGAATCCCATCCATGATTGTACCAGGTTCAACAGTCTAGCTATGTCTAGAATGTCCGTGTACTCCCACTGTTAATCTTTAGAGCGGATTGTTCTCTGCTGCATGTGTGTGTGGTTTCAGTTCAAAACCAAACAACAGCACCAACTCGTGGCCCAACAGGAAAACTACAAGGTTTTCAGTGTTTCTGTTGTTGCCATGGAAACAGACATTGTCAAAGTGTTGACTTTTTTTTTTTTACTTGAAATGTTGTCGTGTGAGCTGAAGACGTTTGAAATACACAGTATGATTATTCCCTCTCCTTTCCCAGTCTCTTTACCATTAATCCCAAAAATAATAACTTGTCCATATAACAATAATCCATTGTGAGCATATTAATTTGTCAGTAGCACGCTGGACCTGAATGAATTGTACTGACTCTACCTGGGTGATGTAAACTGAGGGTAATGAGTAATAATGACGTTCTACCAGTCAGTCTAAACTGTTTCCACCTGTGCTTTGGTGTGTGGTTGTTTACGGAGAAATGAGTGGGGACATTACAGACTGATGCTGACCGGCTGGTTTATTATTAGAGGGGGGTTTGGACCCTAAACTTTGACTTTGGAACTATGTGACGCGAAGGATTGGCACCTACATGATGATGTCACATTTTTCTTCTTCCTCTCTTCATTTGTCTGTTCTTTTTCTCGCCCCTTCTCCTGAGTCTCCTCGCTGTGCTGAGTCAGACCCTGCGATCGTCAAGCGCCACAACCCAACAACTGAGAAAGACGCAACGCTGACGATTCGAAGAAACACAGCGTGCTGGGAGGACGTCAAAGACAAGCGTCAGGACCAAAGGAGAGACCCAAATTGTCCCCACCCTGCTCCACCTCCTCCTCGTACTCTGTGTGCAGAGCAGAATGTAGGTCTGCGCTCGCCTACAGCCATCAGCAACAATCAGTTCTGCCCCAGTTACTGACGCATCTCGCAGACTAAACACACTCACATGCACACAGACGTCACAACATGAAGGAGTACACACACACACAGTGAGACGCAGACACATTTGCAATATGCTGGCGGAAACACACACTCAGAACGAGCAGTCTCAGAGGAGCAGACATGCTCTCGCTGCCATGCACAGGCATGAAACGCAGCACGCCTGCACCAGAGTGCAAACAGTCGAAGGCAATCTCTTGGTTCCCCTGTAACGCCAGGACGGTGGGGGTCATTAAAAATGCTGAATGTGTCCACAAAGAGGATGGTCAGATTAAGCAGGAAAGGCACACGGCATTCTCACATCTGCAGTGTGAAAAGGTTTGAAACGTCACAGATGTTTGAACATGACAAAAACAAATATGCAGTAAAATTAGTTTAAAGGATGCTAATATCAGTCTGATGCTTACAAAAAAAGATTAAAAAAATCAACCGTAGCCTCATCGTCTTTGATCCATCAGCTTTGACTAAAGCTAAACCTGGGGGTTCTGTCTTAGGACCTATATTCTTCACAATATACATGCTTCTTATTTTCAGGAAACATTCCAGGACTGATCCTTCAACTCTCACATTAAACAATTCTGCAGGACTGGACCTGGACTAGAATGTTTCTAAAATCAGGACAATGTCAACTCAGAGTGACGCTGAGAAATGAATCCATCATTGGTTCCTTCCAGAGTGGACTATTGTAACTCCTGATTATCAGCTTGAAACAATAACTGCTTCAGAAGTCGTTAACTGATGTAAAATCCTGCAGTCAGAGTCCTGACAGGAACCAGCAGGAGAGATCACTTCAATATGAGCTTCCTGTTCAGCCTACAATAGAATAAACAGTCCTTCTTAACAAGCAGCTCCATTATCTGCCCATATGATCCAGCAGAACACTTGGTTCTCAGAGTGCTGCCCCCTGGAGGTTCCCAGGTTTTCTCCACGTAGATTGGGAGGCGGAACCTTCAGCTATCAGGCACCTCTCATGTGGAACCACCTCCCAGTTTCATTTAGGGAGGCTGACACAGTCTCTACTTTGAAGGTTAGACTCAAGACTTTTCTATTTCATAAAGCTTACAGTGAGAGCTGCTTCAGGACATCCTGGACCATTTTCTAGTCCAGCTGCTGGAGGTGAAGACTGATGGAGGTCCTACACTGAGTTTCTTTTCTTTCCCACCACCATTACATTTAACCAATATTTGCCTGATTCCTGCTGTCTGTGCGGTCTCTATAATTCTTTATACTTCACAATCCACAACTCTTTACAAAGAAGATCACCAATCATTACAAGAGTTGTTAACATTGATGTGACTCCCGCCAGAACAGAAAAAACTGTTTCCAGATGATGAACCTGTCACCTAAAGTATTGACAGTCCTGCTCGTGAACCTACGTTCTACTTGTTGTTGCATTTAAATATGAGAATGAAGCTCAGAGTTGAGCGGAGTCTTGGCAGAGTGCATGTGATCACAGGAGGAGGATGATAAAAAGAGAACAACCATCCATTTCTTCACATCTAATCGACTGCACCAACAGAGCTTTGTATTTCCTCTGTGCACTTGCTTCCGCCGAAGCTGCGGGCGTGTAAAAATAGTGGCTGGGTTCATTTCTTATGTTGGCCGGCTTCTTCTCATGAGAGCAGCCTGCAGGCACAATGAGCAGCGCAGATTCAAGACGTTACATGTAAAATAAACTACTTAGAGCTGCTTTATGTGCCATGATTAGATCACAGGGGAGAAGCAAAGGCAACACAAATAACCTGACCTTCCCTTCACATCCGAGCACATGCACAACTCTTTATTGCTCCAGTTGAGACACATTTACATGCTTGTATCAGAAAATTGTATATATAATGTGCTGACTGCCAATCTGGGGTACTGTCTTCATGTCACAGGACATGTTTTGAATTTTTAAGACAATTTATCCACAAAAAAAAAATGCAAATTTTATCTCACTGATACATTTAACCGCTTCCTGACCTCCTGCTGCTGGCTTCACGGTGCATTTACTGTAGTTTCCCATTTTAGCGTTGGTTTATAATTGATCACATAATCTGAGGAAAATTTGAACTTTGTGTTCCCTTTTAGCTGCTCTCTCTCTATCAAAACATATTTTGCTCGGTCGTAAATGAGAATCTGTTGTTAATAGAATAATCTTGTTTAAAAAATAAATTAGAATTTTTTCATAAATTTGCACCAATTAGAAAAAAGTATTTTTTTAAAATGTTGATGATTGTCAGTTCCCTTATTTTTGCGTTGTTTTTGACTTTAGAAGAACTTTTCTTTAAAGGATGTTTGAACCGGGGTTCACTCAAAGAAACAGTTGTTCAATTTTCTTATTCTTTATTAGAATAGCAGGCAATGGTAGGCAGGTGGTTTGAACTTCTTTAGGTTTCTTTTGTATATTCTTTAGCTTTAAGTGAAAAACCTCACCTTGTTATCGTAGCTTCAAATAGCCCTTTATGTGTTTTACAAATGTTAGATTCTTAAACTTAACAAATCACGCAATACATGAATGGAACTGAATTTATTGGGCATTTACCAACTTTGTTGTTTAAAGTGTATATCTTTACTTTAAACAACAAAGTATTTTAAACAAAGCAGATTTTAAAGAGTAAAAATGTAAACTTTAGTACATTTTAAACCAAGGTAGTTTTAACAAAATACAGAACTAAATTCTGTCAAATGCTTTTAAGCAGTTTGTTGAATGCTTGCTAAACACTTTTTTAGTAAATCTTCAAATAAAACAAATCCATGTAATTTTATTAAAATCATGTAGATTACTTGGCTAATAAATATGCACAAAGACGTTGCACTTTGGTTGCATCAACAAGAGCACATTACACTTAATGTTCTTAATGTAAAAAACTGAATCTCCCAGGCGCTCATGGATACACTGAACAATTGAAATATTCAGACAAACATTGCAGCACTGTGGGTAAAACATGCAACACTGCGGGGAAAACAAACACACTGCATGGTGGGTAAAACACACTGCATTGTGGGTAATACACGCTACATCATGGTAAATCACACTAAATTGTGGGTGAAACATGCTGTATTGTGGATAATAAAGACTAAATTGTGGGTGAAAAACGCTGCATTGTGGGTAATACACGCTACATTGTGGGTAAAACACGCGACATTGTGGGTGAAACGCACTACATTGAGGGTAAAACACGCTACATTGTGGGTGAAACACGCTACATTTCGGGTAAAACACGCTACATTGTGGGTGAAAAATGCTGCATTGTGGGTAAAACACACGACATTGTGGTGCTTACCAGCTTCTATCCAAGGTCGTAGAGAGTGTTGCACGTCACAATCTGGAGAGGAACAACTTTTTTGCAGCCAGGTGCGCTCTGCCATTGACTCCATACACATTGACCTGTACATCTCTAATACTGAGCCGGTCAGAACATTAAGCAGCCAGTTGATTGGTTCCACCTGATCCTCGTTAGCAAGGTAAGAGGCAGAGGCAGATCACAGGCAGTTTGACAGAACAATGATGGACTCGACACCACAGATTCAATAAAATGCAATATTTGCACAATTTCTCTATACATTTGGTAAAAATAAAAGACAGAGTCAACACTGGACACATCTGACCTGCTACCATCCATCCATCCATCCATCCACCCATCCTCCATCCACCCATCCATCCATCCCTCTCTTCCCATCCATCCCCCCCTCATCCATTAGACGCCATCCATACATCCATACATACATCCAAACATTCATACATCCATCCCCCTCCCTCCAATCCATCCATCTATCCATCTATTCATCCATCCATCCTTCCTTCATTCACCTCAGACCAAATGGGGGGATGGGGCGGGGTGGGGGGATGGGGCGGGGTGGGGGGATGGGGCGGGGGGGCCAAACAGAAGAGAGAATCTGCTCTCATTAATTTTTCACTTTCATTGATGGTGAATTATTTAGGAGCCGTGTTGCGTCGTGTCTCTCTGATAAAACTCTCCAAACACCAACAAAGAGACACGTGCACACGGTCGCAGTGTCTGCAGCCTGTGTGTGGAACTCAAGTCTCACGCATTTACACATTTACACACACATGCATGATGCACGCACCGTCCCTGGGGAGGTGATTAGGGTATGATATGTCAGGCAACCCCCCCCTACACACACACACACACTCACACACACACACACACCTCCCACCCCCAACACATGCACCATATCATCAGATCTCCTCATACTAATCACTGAAATGTGCGCCCCATCCAGATCCTTCCTGCATGCATGCGGTAATGATGCTGCATTATTTTATATTAACCTATTCACTTTGTTGAATAACCCATGAAGTGTGCGGCCCAGGAGACATTGCGTTCACATATAAATAGATGTACAGATTTTTTGCTCAATGGTACTGATCCTGCAACCTGATATGATCATACATACACAGTGATGAATTACAGACGACCTCATGTGTTTCAGAAAGCACTTAATAACGCTTGTTATGTATGTTATGTAGCATGGCGCTCACATTCTGATGCTGGATCTGAGATCATCCCAAACTTCTGTGGCGAATCCAGAAATGTCAAACGTGTTAATAAAAGAACTCCCCGAGAGCAGACTCGCATACATTTACATGAAAAATGTTCAAATTTTCACGAGGTAACAAAAGGTGCCAAGTGCAGAACGTGTCTCCTTTGTCTGGTAGACAGGGCGAGTGTGGCTGTCTGCAGCATGGCCCAGATACATCACAGCGTCTGCAGCTCTGCAACGACGAGTCGGATCAAAGAGGAAAAGGCAGACGAGGAACCCAGAGAAGATATGGAAACAAAGGGGGACTGCGAGGAGGAGGGACTCTGAAGACATGAACTAAGAGAAGAGAGAAAGACAGAAGCTGGTTCATGATGCTGGAGAGAAATCTAGAGCAGGTGGAGGTCAGACAAAATCACGTCAGTCAGAACACTAAAACCTCCGAGGCCCCGGTCTCGCCCGTGTTTTCAGGGGAAATGCGTCGTTTCGGAAATGTTACACGTTTACATGGTAAATGATTCCCGTTCGTACGGAAGCGGCAGAAAAGATGAAAACCGTGTAGTTAGCATGTTGGGCCACTAGTTGGCGCTGTTGGTTGTTAGAGGATCTGGCCATGAGACAGAGAAGGGCATAAATGGGGAATATGAGAGAATAATAGGACATGGAGGAGAAGACAACTGGTTAATTGGAAACACAAGGGGAGACACACGGGCACAGCAGACACACAAACAAGTGTCACAAGCACACACATACACACATATACACACACACCAAAACACCCAGTGGAGATTTAGAAAAACTGTCTTTCCAAACAAACAAACTGTTTCACTGAAAGAACAGGAAATAACTCATGTCATTCCTGACATGGTGGTTTTTTTTCCAGGATTCTGAGTGGCTAGCATGGATTTATGCTTCTCGTTACACTGCCCCCTACAGGCTTGGCATGCTCATCGTGGCTCTGAACCAGATTTTTATGCATTTTTATGCTAAATGAAGATTTTCCTGAGAATGTAGAAGGGGGAAATATCAATTTATGTAAATACCCTGCTGCGTGTAAACGGGGCCAGAGAAACACAGGAGACAGACTCAGCCTTCAAATTCTACATATTTCAGTCCAGTGCAGCTCTGAGATGAAATCCATGGAGACAAGCCCACAACTCCAAGGACTTCAAGGAAGTGCCGCGAACACATTGAGCTGTTTTGGCTGCTCAAAACAAACCTACAAAATATTAAGGGTAATATTATGGCTGATCACTATATTTCTGAACGGGTACCACAGAGTTGGAATGTGTCGCTTGGCACTGAAAGTAATGAGGATTATTGCTTTAATTAAATGTTCACATTCCAATCAGCAGCACTCCTCTCCAATTCATTCATTCCTTATTATTATAAATTAGTATTTCCAAATGTTTCTTTCTTTTCAACCCAGATTTGGGGCCGTTCACTGACGCACAGTTGACTCTGCACTCTCCAATTGTGAAACACTTTCAAACTGAATTTTTTTACTTTTCCCAACATTTGATCTGAGCAAACGCTCGGCAGTCACTCCGGATCAGGACCGAGAGGAGGAATGTTTTTCTTTGGCTTCCATCTCATTCACGGTGGTTAGAAATGTGCACAGTTTCTCAGTATTTGATAGTTTAAGTAGAATTCCACAAACTTCTTAAAAGAAATTCTTGCAATCGCTGAAAATGTGACATTCAAATGAGAAGCATTTGGTTCGATTAAAGGTTTGTGGATGTTCCGCGCTTTATATATTAAGCTCAGTAAGCGCAACTTTTCAAAATATATATAAAATTGTAGTTGTGCACATGCTCAGTAGCTGGACAATCAGAACAATGTTTCCTCCAGAGTGTAATGACTCCCAGTCCATCTTCTCCTGGGACTTGGTAGTTTTATAGTTGACAGTCACTGTAATAACAATCCATCTTGGTCGTCTGTCCACTAGAATGTCTGTGTCGTCCCTTTGTTAATGTTTAGAGTGTATTGTTCTCTGCTGCATGTGTGTGTGGTTTCATTACGAAAACAACCAACTGCACCAACTAGTGGCCATACAGGAAAATTACATGGTTTTCACTGTTCCTGTCATTACCATGGAAACGGACATGTTCTTGCTGTGTAAATGTGTCAACCTTTCTGAAATGAAAACGTGAAAATTATGCATTTTCACGTTGCATAGGACGACCTGTGCCTGCAGATGTGGACATTTTCAATTCTGAGTTCAGGGTTGAAATCAGTGTTAAATTTAAAGGTGAGCCTCTAGAAAACTGTCACAGATACACTTCTGTTTTCCTCAAACAATATAAATCAAGTTTATTGTAAAGCAATGACAGAGTTTCCGAAATGAATGATCTCTAAACTTTAATAAACTATCATAATTGATCTTAATGAACCCATATGAACTACTAGACATGTCAAATAGTGTTTCAATTAAGTACAATAAACTTATACTTGTGGTTTGTAGTTTGCAAAAATGCAGTGTGTCAACCTTTAACTAAAGTTAGTTTAAGTCAGCAGTCCATCACCGTTTTAACAAAGAGACACAGTCACATACTTACATCTGACAACATCTTTGCATTAATTACATTGAGAAGAACTGAGTGAAGGTATTCCCACTTTCATACAGTAATATTTAGATGTCAGTCTGGTGGTTTTTAATCTGTCCTCTGCCTGGTTTTCTACTGCTTTTTCACAGATTTGGGCCAAAGAATTCAACAGTTCTGACTCAAAAGTCTTCAGACTCCTGTCAGAATCCAACAGAGATGCTGTATAATGAACTCAAAGAGGCGATCCTAGCAGACATCCTTTATCTAGCTGCACTGAAGCAGTTCTGGGGAAAAAAACACTCCCCGGAGAGAACCCGTTGAGATAATTGCAGCATCTAATTGAAGAGTTTACTTTCTTTTCCTGGTTACATGGTGCATATGTAATGTTGGTGTCAGATAACAATGTGGAGGATCATGAAATAAAAAGGTTTCTTTTTGACGTGTGATGTTGATTCATCAGTATTTGATGAAATCTGTCCTTTGGGTCGACAGCTGTAACCTCTGAGTGCCTTTTTATAAGACCGCTGCGCCCTCTAGGGGCCACATTATGTAAACACGGTTGAAATATCATGCAGCACTAATTTTAATGATGACTCTCAACCAAAGATATTGTCTTTCAAACGATCTCATGTGATTCTCAACCGGGGTTCCGCGTTTAATTGCAATGGGTCCGTGAAAATCAAACATCTCTTAAAAAGAAGGTCTGTCTGGCTCGCGGCGGCCCATTAGCTCCACATCAACGTGAAATAAAGTCCGATTCGTGGGTAAAACAAACAATGCGCTGCTCTACCTTTTTAATCCTCATCCCACACCGTAGTCGAAGCCAGAGTCTGAGCGCATCTGACGTAATGACGTCATGCGTGCCCCGCTCGGACGTCCAAGGATTTCAATTTCACGACCCGCGAAAGCACACGTCATCCAACAGTGAGACAAAATTTAAAAAAAATAAAATAAAAAAAGGAACAACAATGAGCTGCAGCGTGAACAAGTCGAACAGGAAAAGCGTCAGTAGAACTGAACACTTTAGTTTTATATTACCGGCCCATGCTTGATCTGCACGCAGAGCTGTCAGCAAAGTGGATCATCACTTCAACACTCTGCATGCAGCCAAGCTTTAATGCCAACGAGCCTCCAAAATCCCACAGAAAGAGAAATTGAAAACATACCGTGGTACAAGCCCTCCGTGTCTACGATGTGTCGGCATTGGCACACGTGAGCGTAACAGCGCATCATCGCTTGTTTCATGGAACCTTGCCAAAGCTAAGAAACAATTTGCTGATGCTGAGTTGATTAAAAAAAAAAAAAAAGCGCTTTTAATATGGTTGATGAAGTTTTAAGTCACGACGAGAAAAGAAAGAAAATGTTTGTGGAGCTGGTAAAGGTGCGTTTACACATAACGACGACAAGTTTGGCACGAATTCCTGGCCGCGGATCAGGATTCTGACCTGAATTCTATGATTCAGGGCCGAGGCGTCACGCCTTCACAGACAGTCGCCACATTTTATCACGAGTTACAAGAGCAAGACAAAATGTGACGGATCATCGCGAGTCATTACGCACCGTCAGCATTATTGTTTCGCGGTGTTGCAAACTAATATGCGCAAAGCTGCGCTGCGGCGCGATGCTGTGCGTCGTTGCGCATCGTCAATTTCATTAATCTGTCAGGAATGTGGTGAATCGGGAGAATTTGTTATATTCAGTTGTGGATTTCTGCTGTGAGAGATGTGTCCAGCTTCCAAGAGCACCAGAGGAAGTGAGAATCACCGTCTCAGGTGCGTCAGGTGGAGGCGGGTGTTCGC
Source organism: Lipophrys pholis (assembly GCF_963383615.2). NCBI lineage: Eukaryota > Metazoa > Chordata > Actinopteri > Blenniiformes > Blenniidae > Lipophrys > Lipophrys pholis. The sequence continues at coordinate 21,014,754 of NC_137636.1, read as the reverse complement.
CCAGGGCGTAAAACGAGTCAGGTCAGCAACTGAGTTTAAAAATATATGACTCCACAGACAGCCCAGTTATTCTACCAACAGCTACTGAACAGTTCACACACTCCAGATCGCTCAGCATTCAGAGAAATTCCATGGAGTTGATCAGAGAGGAGGATGCTGCATGGAGCGAATGCTATCACGCTGTAGAAAGCATCAGCACGCATCACGATTAATCCACACGCTCAGGTGCAAACTTCACGAATACAGGTGATTCTTTATATTATTGGAAGATTTATTGGAGCCAAAAAGATGTTCCAGGAATATCAGGAATGCCAGGCCCATTTAAGAACTGTCTTCAGATGCATTACATCACATTAAGAATGTCAGGAATGAACTCAGGAACTCCTTATTAATAGTAATAATGGTAACATCAGCCAAATCATCTGCAATTAAAACAACTATTACTGACATGGTGCAAAAAACTTGCTACTGTTCCAGCTGTCCTATGACATTTACAGGGGTGGGGGCGGGGGTACTCAGGGTTGATCTTAAATATGCAGGGGTCCAGGACCCCAAAAATGTTTTTAGAACCACTGGTGTAGATTACATGTACTTACTGAGTTTATGAAACCACACACATTTCTTTGCTCCGAAACAATGGATGAGTTCTGATAAGCACTTTAAACCAACTGTTTTATCAGCACTCCTGTAATATGACTGACTTATTTGTAATTGCAGACATTGCTGCCAGATGTTTCGTAACACCTCCACCTTCACGTTAACCTCCAGCAGACCCCATCAGGCGCTGATGGCTCCAGTCCGCACTGTCCAATCACAATTCAGCTGCACATCCAAGGCCCGCCCCTGCCTCTAAATTATTGGTTTGAATACCGAAACGTAATGGTGTTATGGGCGGGGCTACAGCTGTGGGTGGATAAGCAGCGGCGGCAGCGGTTCGCAGAGCGAAGAAGAGCTGAGCGGCCTCTGTCCTGCCTCCACCTCTTTCCTCCGTCCTCCTGCTCCTGCCTCCCGGTCTTTCCTCCTGCTCCGGCGAACGTCAGTTCTCCCCGGTGAGTCGCTCCGCAGCCACACACACGTTTAAACTCGCTCAACGCTCAGACAGCAGCGCGTTGAGCTGAAACGACGAGGGACGACGTCAGGTCCATGTTGTCTCACATCCGAGACGAACATGCTTATAAACTGTGTTATTACTCAGAAAAACTAAAGCGAAGGTTTAATATCCTCCAGGTTGTGCCGCGGTGGGCCACGCCCCCTGCACCGTTATTCATTAACATTTGTATACACATTGAACTGTAACTGTAGGAGGAACAAAGCAACATAGAGGAAAGACCAAACTCGCTCAGTTTGGACATGCAGGGCTTCCGTCCAGGTGTGTGTGTGTGTGTGTGTGTGTGTGTGTGTGTGTGTGTGTGTGTGTGTGTGTGTGTGCGTGTGTGTGTGCGTGTGTGTGTGTGTGTTTAACATATGTACAGAGGGTGTTTAACGTGTTTGTCTATACTGTGTTTGCAATCATATTTGAACCTTTCTGTCTCTGATCATTTTTCCTGGATAATTTTGTCTTTTAAAGCTGGTTTCTTTAACTCTAATGAGTCATTTACACTCCGTACAACAACTTGAACCCTTGTCAAAACTATCTGCATACAGAAACACAATCACAGTTTATGGAAAACAGTGCATCCTAGGTAACACATCCTATATGTGTGATGTTTAAATACTCGTATCTCTACAGCCTGAGTGTATCTAAACCTGCTCAAACCAGTCGTCATGTCTGGACACTAAACACAATCAGGTCAATAAATAAACACTGCTCTCATGTCAGGGTTTTTCTATTTGTTATTTTGAGTTATTAGATTAGACAAGGGACACGAAATAAGCCTTTCTGTCACTTGAACCTGTTGGACTGTACCTGCTGCTCGGTGTATTTGTATATTGCTGCTGCAGCGGGATGCAGACTTTTACCCTCTGAGGAGTTGAGGAGGATTTTTGCTGGTTGGTTGGATACTTTTCTTGAGCTCACCTGCACAGGTAAGCACCCGTTGGCACAGCCTGACATGGAGCCCAACACCAGGACAAACCTTCACGCTGCTTTGTAGAAAGAACATTTAATGTGTGCAGGAAGTCTAAATGATATAATCTATTTTAGAATAATAACAAAATCTGCATTCAAATGGATTTATAATAATAATAATAACAATTAAAGCTGCAAGCAGCCTTGAACAGGTCCTTGCTTCTTGTGGGACTCAGACCAGGAATCCCAGTCGGTTTATGTATGTCATCTAATGAATTCTGTCAAATTTGGGGTCCGTCGGAGCATGGACAGGTCATGTAGACAGTACTTCCTGTTTAGAGCAGGTGTCGCTATGGCTAATGATTGTAATGGTCATATGGCTGTGATGAGGGCCAGACTGTGATGCAATCTGTCAAGTTTGAGGTAAATCTGACCAATTTCAGGCTATTTACATCGCACTTCCAATTGCGAATGCGGCCAAGGCCACGCCCTCAAATGGCGCTACGATTGAGTCGTTATATGGTTGTGATGAGGGTCGGACTCTGATGCAATGGGTGAAGTTTGACGCCAATTTTCAGGTGAATTGGAATTACCTCCAAGGACTACTTCGTTTCGAAAAATTCTGCAATATTTTTCAAAATGGCCGACTTCCTGTTGAGTGTTTGGTATGCGTGTGAGAGACTTTTCAAAATCAAGCATCAGTCTACTATTCACCATGTACTGTAACAGATTTATAATGTGACAGAAAATGACATCACACCATCAAAACAAATGCTATTTACTCTGATGCAAGGATGACTATGAAAAGGTAGCAAGGATTAGTTCCTTCCGAGATGTAATTATTGCAGAGAAACATGCATGCACAGTCCAAAAAGTCCTTGACCAACAGTAATTACAACTAAAGAATTAAAAGAGCCATCTTTGATTGTCTTTATCAAAAAAAAAAAAATTTGCAAAAAAATCCCGGATTTTGTCTCGTTCGGGAAGTTTAATAAAATAATAATTATTATAATAATACATCAAACCTATATAGCACTTTTTTCCACACTCAAAGATGCTTAACATAGCAAAAACAAAAATAACGAGAAATAACAATGAAAATAAAATAAGAGTTCAGGGAAAAGCAAGTTTGAACAGGTGGGTTTTGAGGAGTGATTTACAAAAATAGTCCAAAAACAACCCCAACATGTTAAAAAACAAGAAAAACTACATTCAACAATTCCAATGACGGAAAATGGGATGTTGCCATTACGTAAACGGTCTGACACTCAAGTAGGTCGATCGAGGTCAAGTCCTTTATGGCTCCAGAGAGCTACCTTATCAACATACTTTATTCAACCTTAGATTAAAAAAAACGTGGACTATGTTTCTAAGTGAAAATGAAAAGTAATGGTAATTAGAGTTGGGAAGTAACAGTATTTTGATACCGTGAAACCTTGCCTACATTTTCCCGGGGCATACGGTATTAATTAGAAATCACTTTAGGTTGGCACCATTTCCTCATCCAAACATAAGTCTCTCCTTATAACACTATAAGTCATCACGTTATAAGGTGAAACGTTTCACTGTGTAGTATATGGTTATGATTGTATATGAAGTGTCCAGAGCGCCATTTAACTGAAGTGTCTACAACAAGAAAAATAAATAAATAAATGGGCAGCAGTTGAGGTGCGCACATAGGTGTTTTCAAAGTCCGTATCTTTATCAAGCTGACCTCCTGTGGAGGCCGTGGTGTGTTTATCTCCAAGGACATGCACTTCATTCCTGTTTCTAAACCATCTTCTCTTCACAAAGCAAACTCTATGTCCACATTTATCATCGGACATTTTTGGAAGTGTTTGTTAAAATCAGCGCTCGGTTTGTAGAGTGACGTTTATAGCTCTTCTGCTTTCTTGAACACAGGTGAATGAATATCAGCAAAGATAAGAAGCAGTGATGGTTTGATCAACGCTGTGATTTCTGAAACCTGCTGACCTGGTTCTTCACAGTTGAACCGTGCAGCAGCCATGGAGTCCACCAGGAGGCGCACTCAGCCCAGTGCCAACGGGAAACCCACCGAGCAGATCCAGGAGTCGGCACAGTGGGGCCGGGCATGGTGAGTCCACCTGAGCTTTGGACATGAGGAAGAAGGTTCCTGTTCGTCATGGTGATCAACAGGAACCAAACCAAATCCGCCCGAATGGATCACGTGTCTTTTTAATGACTTTGAACTGGATTATTATTCAAGAGCTGTAACCTGGACACGGTTCCTACTCTTCATCCACCTCAGCTTGAACAGTTCCTCTCAGTCCTGTGGGAAATGTTATTATTATTGTGCTCATCATACTTGTAATTAGCGGTTTAATGATGCTGTATTCCCAGCACAGCAGTTAGAGACGAGGGAGAGTTAATAAGCTCGATAATAAAACTCAGCTGAGAGACGCATCGCTGGTGAAATGATCCTTTGTTTGTTTGTTTGTGGGGACGCACCAATCCACATTTTTTCACTTCTGACCTGAAATCAGTACCTGAATTTGGATATCTGCCAATACCGGTACTATTCCGATACCAGAGCTGTTTGCTTTAATGTTATTGTAATATATAATTATTAGAATATTATGAGGCTGTAATAAAGTCCTCTCTACAGGCAAGTATGAAATGTACGAATGTATACATGTATTCTCCCAAAAGGCAACTTGAGGTTAGTATAAGGTCAGAAAAGGAAATTACAAACTATTTTTGTTCAATTCAGACCATGTGGGGGTCTACGTGATGTCATCATCTCATTTAGATCTTTAAAACCTCACAATCATTTCATTGATCCCTGGGGAAATTCTTTAGCACCGCAGCACAAACAGCAATGTTTCCAGCACTACCGCAGCACAAACGATTGGCACTATTTTCATAGAGTTTTACTTGGAGTAGGAGGCAGCTTCACAGAGGTGTGAATGGCCTGCTGACAGCGTGGAGGAGCTGCTTTTCATTGTCTTGATGCCATTGTCAGTGCTGCTCTCCTCGGCGAGCTGGAGATTTAAAACGGTGACGTCTGGCGGCAGAGCAGCCGCCTCCCTGTACAACGGCTTTGCAAACATTCACCTTTCTGTTGCTTTGCGTTGTTTTCAGCATAAAATCCATCCAAACAGTACCGATCCCACTCGGCAGTAAGCCGGTGCGGTAGATCCGTGTGCAGCGGGGCTTTGCCTTTTCAAACAGGAAAATGAAGCCAGCGGTCAAATTGAATGCTGGGGTAAATATTATCAGCACCTTCATCTTTAAAAGCAGATATCTGGGCTGATTTGGGGTTCCAGAAGAAGAGAGTGATGTATAGGATTAAACGCAGCACGGAGACGGTCTGTTGCTGGTATGTCGCCGTTACGTTCAGGGTTCTCACCTGGATTTTCTGACAGCGTTTGGGTGAGGGGCATGTTTGCCGTGTTTGGAAATAAATTCATTTCGATAAATTGTAAAAATCAAAACTCCTGCGTGTGGATCACACCCTATCTTCTATAACTCTGATGTTGTGACGTGTCTGCGATGTCTTCAGGGAGGTGGACTGGTTCTCCCTGTCCTCGGTGGTTCTCCTCCTCTGCTTCGCCCCCTTCATCGTCTTCTTCTTCGTCATGGCCTGTGATCAGTACCAGTGCTCCGTCACAGCGCCGCTGCTGGAGCTGGGCAGCGGGAAGACCACCCTGCTCTCCATCTGGGCCCGGGCACCCTCCTTCAGCTGGTCCGCTGCCAAGATCTACGCTGTCTGGGTGGGCTTCCAGGTGAGTGGGGGAGGAAGAGGAGCAGCAGTGTCTTGTCTTCAAGCTTACATGCCCTTTTCCATCAGGTCCTCCTCTACATGTGTGTCCCGGATGTTTTACACAAGCTGCTTCCAGGATATGTTGGTGGGGTGCAGGATGGAGCGAGGACCCCCGCTGGTGAGGAAACATTTCTAAAATAACAGCAAAGCTGTTACCTCGATCAATATGGCTTGTTTCTTTAAGAATCCGTCAATCCATGTGCACGATCCACATATTCAGCCCTTTGAGGCCCCGTTTCCACGACGTTTTAACTGAAAGCTCATTGTTTTTACAATGTCATTTAAAAGTGGTTGCTTAAAACCGTCCATGGTGCAGAAAAGGTTGAAGACCACTGGTGCAAAACGAGTAAATGTTGCTTAACACCTCTGGTCTCCTCCTCTTCATCAGGCCTGATCAATAAGTATGAGATCAACGGGCTGCAGTGTTGGCTCATCACTCATCTTCTGTGGGTGGTCAACGCTCAGTACCTGCACTGGTTCTCTCCCACCATCATCTTCGACAACTGGATCCCCCTCATGTGGTGCACCAACATCCTGGGCTACGCCGTGTCCACCTTCGCCTTCGTCAAAGCGTACCTCTTCCCCACCAACGCCGAGGACTGGTGAGCGCCGCGCCTCTCTCCGTCTTCTACCTCTCGCGCTCTGCACCTTCTCACGGGTCTGGTGCTTCCCGCAGCAAGTTCACCGGAAACGTCTTCTACAACTACATGATGGGCATCGAGTTCAACCCCCGCATCGGCCAGTGGTTCGACTTCAAGCTCTTCTTCAACGGCCGGCCCGGCATCGTGGCCTGGACCCTCATCAACCTGTCCTACATGGCTAAGCAGCAGGAGCTGTACGGACACGTCACCAACTCCATGGTTCTGGTCAACGTGCTGCAGGTGGGAGGAGACGAGGGGTCCAACACACACAGCTGTCAGAGTGAAACCTCTATCCAGACAGCGACCATGGTTCTTCACTGAAAGCCAACAATACCCAGATAAATATGATTGTAGAGGATATTGAGAGAAGTCAAGCTGGAGGATTTCTCCTAATAACATAAAATCTTTGCTTAATTGTGTGTGTGCAAATAGTGAATAAATGTTGTTTTTAAAGGACAAGTACGAGTACTAACCTTCAGCTACTTGCTGAGTACTGATATGAGTATTTGTTAAATTGATAGACAGGTTTATTCAAAATACCCACATAACAACATTTCATTGCAAATAGCTCAGTTAGCAACACTTAAGGCACACAAAATTTAAAATATTCAATAAGTGTCTATAAACAAGGCAGTAAGAAGTATTCAAAAAAAGCATATGGATAAACTCCAAGCGTTACAACTATGAGTACTCTGTGCAATATCGGACCCGATATCTGATACTGGTTTCGGTGCATCCCTAATTTTTGTGCTATTTGTTTGCAAATAACATTAAAATACTTGTGCATGGCTAAAATAAGGTCTTCATAGAGGCATTTGTCAGTCTTGAAACATTTTCTAGATATTAAACAGATATAACAAGTAAGAATGTCTTTGAATGTTCTCCAATTTCAGTTCTAAATTGTTTATAATTATATTCGTCTATAAAGGGTCAAATAGTTTTAATAGGTCATTTCTTTAAGTCCACTGTTGTCCACTGGGTGGCAGCACCCCCCCACTGCAGGGTTTCCCTTTGACCTGACCTGACATGATGAGGTTTATTTCAGTGTGAGGCTCTCATGGTAATCAGGTTACATGTGATGACGGTGTGACATCTGATGTGTGTGCCTCCAGGCGGTGTACGTGTTGGACTTCTTCTGGAACGAGGCATGGTACCTGAAGACCATCGACATCTGCCACGATCACTTCGGGTGGTACCTGGGCTGGGGCGACTGCATGTGGCTGCCATACCTGTACACACTGCAGGGCCTGTACCTGGTGTACCACCCGGTGCAGCTGTCGGGGCTCCACGCCGGCGCCGTGCTGCTCCTGGGGCTGCTGGGTTACTACATCTTCCGCAGCACCAACCACCAGAAGGACCTGTTCCGTCGCACGGAGGGCTCCTGCTCCATCTGGGGCCGCAAGCCCACCTTCATCGAGTGCTCGTACCGCTCGGCCGACGGCGCCGCGCACCGCAGCAAGCTGCTGACGTCGGGCTTCTGGGGCGTGGCACGCCACTTCAACTACACCGGGGACCTGATGGGCTCGCTGGCGTACTGCGCCGCCTGCGGCTTCGGGCACATCCTGCCGTACTTCTACATCGTATACATGACCATCCTGCTGGTGCACCGCTGCGTCCGCGATGAGCACCGCTGCAGCAGCAAGTACGGCAGCGACTGGACGCGCTACACCAACGCCGTGCCCTACAGACTCATCCCCGCCATCTTCTAGAGACACTCACATCGTCTTTATCCAACACATGAAACCTGCAACAACGGGAACATCTACAATCGGAACTTTCCCTATTTTATTATCCTCTCTTCGTGTCATCAATTTGTGAAACGACAGAAAAATGACACTTTGAAGATTTTGTTTTCTATTCACCTGAACTGTGGTTTAAATCCGTTTGTAGTGAACTAGTAACTAACAGTGATATATTTACTATGTGTTTTCTGCTTGTTGGTTTATGGACCAAATTAGATCTTATACAGTTTTATATATAATCTTTGTATTCATGTAGCTCACAACAGGAACTACATGGTATTTTTTCAATTCCTGAAACTAAAACTGCCTTAAAAAGTTGAAGTCTGAAATTAAACTGTGATCTGAATAAAGGCTGCTTTTCTCTTCATCCTCAGGACATATTTAGTTATTCATGTAGAAATGAAAAAGGAAGATAATTTCCATTGTGCTGTACTGACCTGTGAAGGATTTAATGGGAGTTTAATTTTAAAATTCAAACAATAAGATAGAAAGCTGTAAAAACGTTTCAAGTTGAACAAAATCAAAATTACTCATGTGAATGTCAAAGAAACTCAAAACGTATGCGTATATTGTGGTGTAATCTTCAGTGTCTGCCACAAGGGGGCGGCAGAGGGCAGCTAAAGCGCTGCAGCAAGATGAGATAAGTTTATATTAGTATTTGCTAGACTGTGAAGTGCTGCACAACAGACTTCCGTCTCCCTGAGTCAATATTATTTAGATCGTCCTTTAGCTGCAATCACAGCTCCAGTCTTTTAGATCTACCTCGAGCTTTGAACATCTACAGACTGAACCTTTTGCCCATTCTTTGTGAAATAGCTCAACCTCAGTCTGGTTGATGGAGAGCGTCTGTGAACCTCAGCCTTTTGCAGACCATTTCCTCTTAGATTGTTCAATATTTGTCGCCTGCCATCAGCTCTGAGCAGCCTCACTGTCCCTCCCCAGAGCATGATGCTGCCTCCACTGTACCCCGCAGCATGATGCTGCCTCCAGCAGTGGGGATGGTGTGTTAAGGGTGATGTGCAGTTTTCCACCACACATAGCATTTTTCCATTTAGTCCATAACGTTTTATTTTGGTTCCTCTGACCAGACCTCCTTTTTCCATGTTTACTGTGTCTCCTATATGGCTGGTGTCAAACTGCAGACAGGACTTCTTCTGACTTTATTTCAACAACATCTTTGTTCTTGTCTGATATGTGGAGGTCAGACTGATATGTAGCATGTATTTAGTTGATTGCAGATAGTTAAGGAACTTTTACAAGAAAGGACTGTTAATAACCCATGGGCAGATAACAGAAGAGGTTCAGTTCAATAATTCAGCTCAGAACAAGCAACATCAACCGAAAACCCAATGGTCCACGTTTCCCAACTGGGAGGTCGTAAGCAACAACTCAGATGAGCGTGGCAAATGTCCGTGTGAATGATCAGTTCAAGAGGAGTTGCCCAAGAGCGCAAAATGTCCAGAGTTCAATGTGTATTATAGCAACCCTCTGTCCGACAAGGTGGGAGAAAAAACAGGACAGGCGACATGGCCTCCTACTAGACCATGTACAAAGGGATTTGACCGAGACAGGGGACGTCCTGAAGCTCCTGGCTTTGAGCCGTAGCTCGCCATACAAAACAAAGGGGGTTGTAACCCAGAGCAGAGCACCTGACCAGCAGGGACCAAACAATAACATTGAGAAACACTTGGAGCTAAAGCTGAGGCTAAGCTAGCATTAGCATGTCCACAATTACATCAACAAGATCAATTAGATATTTCTGTCATCCGCCAAAGGTTACATCTATCAGTGGTGAAATTTTAGTGAAAATTCAAGTCATGTCAGAATCTGAATCCAGATCCAAATTTAATGACATTTTCCATGGTCTAATCTCAATCTGTGTTGAAATTTCAATAAAATCCATGTTGTAGTTTTGACATAATCTTGCTAACAGACATACAGACAGACAAACATACACCAATGATTTTATCACGTCCTTGGCGGATGTAAAAAGGCCTCGATAAATCTTTACAATGCGTCTTGACACGTTTACAAAATGTTAGCATTAGTCAAAAGATTACACAGGAGTTAAAGAACAAGGAAGGATTTACTTTAGAAGGTTTCTTTCACAGAACAAAGATACGGCATTGACAACTGATCAAGAACTGATGATGAACTGATGAAGAACTAAAGATGAAGAACTGAAGATGAACTGATGAAGAATGGGTGAAGAACTGAAAATGAACTGATGAAGAATTGAGGATGAGCTGATGAAAAACTGATAAAGAACTGAAGATGAAAGAATGGAGAACTGAAAATGAACAGATGAAGAACTGATGAAGAACTGAAGATGAGCTGGTCACAAACTAAGAGCAGAATAGTTTGCGTACAGAGCAGCAGACACTCAGAGGACTCAAACTGGACGTGCTGTTACTGCACATGTGTACCTCCGCCGTGTTAAATAGTTCTTCAGCTCATGCGCGAATAACAAACATGGTGGCCAGTGTAGTGGCATGAGTTCCAGTCCGTATTTTAGTTTATCGTCCATATTGGTTGTTTTATAGTTGAGACTCACCTCCAATAGAATCCAATTCATCATTTGTCCATAAGAATATCGGGTTCTCTCCACTGTGTTAATGTTAATAGCGTTTTGTTCCCAGCACACGTGTGTGTGGTCCCATTACAGAAGCATGCAACAGCACCCCGTTGTGGCCCGGCATACTAACTACATTATTGTTGGTGCGTCTGTGGCTGCAGTGTAAATGCAACACTTTTCTTAAATGGATTTAGCATTTAGCAAGGCATGTTAGCATTGGTATGGTCAATACAAAGGGCTAACATACCGGCAGCCTGGGTTTTGTTGGTGTTTTGTGAAGCGACAATAAAGCGAAAATGTCGGCAAAGTGATATGCAATGTAGCTTCAGCTAGGGCAGGTAGCATCAGCACTGTCAACACCTCAAGCGAGTACAAACTAAGCGTGGGTTTATTGCAGCTGTGCACGTTGTAATCTATATAAGGTAATATGGCATGTAGCATCCAGCTAAGGAAGTTAGGATTAACATTGTTAAAACAAAGGGCCAAACCTCTTTGATTCTCTATCTGACTTCAGCATCAGATTGAAGCTAATCTCTTCGGACCACCTGCATCTCTACCGAGCCTGAAGCCAGACACCACGTCCCACCTGAACGATAACGTCTCTCCCTCACGGTGCTGTTCCAGACAAATTTAAAACTCCTTCACATGAGAAAGAAGTCAGCTAGCAGAAGCTTCTGCCCACGTTTTTGACCTGACTCCTTGTAAGTCACTCAGAGAGTTGAATTAAAAAAGGATTAAGAGCCGAGAAAGAATTAGAGGGATTAGAATGGATTCTGGGGCTGCTCCACAAATCCATTGCTGATGTGGTAAAAAAGAAAAGGGAAAAAGAAGTGATTGGTTGTAGATGCTACATCTCATACTAATAAGACTGGTGCATCGTAAGACTCTTCACACATCAGTGGTAACAGCGATTGGACATGTTCGCAGAAGGGATAGTAAAACTTCACTTAAACACTGCATTACAGATACGTTGTACAAAAATGCGTGAGAAATGCGTGGTTTGGTTTTGGTTGCCGTGGAGATTGTGTCTGTATTGTCAGGGTTGTTGGCGTAGCTAGGACTGCACCAGCAGAGCGATAACACCATGGAGACTCTGTGATTGACTCCTGAAACAGGAACAATGGCTAGCATAGCATACCATCGGGGGGAAAGGACCGCCACATAGTGATAGGATCTCAGCCGTTACCATAGATCCCTTTTAACAGCTTTGTAATGTGTCATTTTTTGAAATTCAAACTGGATTTTGTGCCGGGCGTTCACACAGGTCCTATAGCATTAAGTGGTTACTAAACGAGCCAACAATCAAAGAAATGCAATTCCATATATTAATAGGTTTATAAAAAAGGGCTATAGTCCAAAAATATTGCTGCATACAAGCTGATGCTGACATTAAAGTGCAATTAGCAGGTGACTATAAAGGATTGTTGTTAACAGATGTTTAGCACACACACACACACACACACACACACACACACACACACACACACACACACACACACACACACACACACACACACACACACACACACACACACACACACACACACACACACACACAGACAAACACAGACAAACACGACTAGATGCCGCTTGCCAGGCAATGTCTATTGAGTGGACTACGTCAATGCGGCCGCCATGTTGGGATGGTGCTCCATTATGGAGCCTCCGTAGGTGCAGAAATAAAACAAATGCTTTTTTCGATAAATACACCTGAATGTCTTTTAACATTTCCAGACACATGTAAGGGCGTCATGACTCCATACTATTCAGAATATATCAAAATTATAATTTTTAGATAAATGATAATTCAACCAAAAAAAAAAATCTAATTTGATATCTTAATAATCAAAACATTAAAGTCGTGATTTAGTACAATCATGTAAGACTGTGACAATACATGTTGTCGTGATTCAGTACGTTTAAAAAAAAGGATTGGATCATGACAACATTCTCTGATTAACAAGTGTAGCGTAATAACCCTCCCTCCCCCCACAAACCAAATAAAAAAAACAAACAAGTGTAATTTTATTCGTGAATTTATTTTAAAACATTTCATTCATTACCTGCATAACTTTCAATCCTTTCAGCCTGATTTATGTGTTTTTATTTCTCTCATGAAAATAACTCTTTGAACTTTCTTTTATTTCAAATTTTTTTTAACATGTACTTTTTTACATCACACTTTTTTTTTTTTTTTTTCTTCTTCACATCACACTTTAACAACAACTGGCATCGTGGGAAAACTAACCGTATATGTGGGCGTGGACCAAACTACAACATTACAGATCTGTCAGAACAAAAATCCATGAAATTCAATTTCACGTTTGATCAAATTTTTGTGGTTTGTCCGTAAGCAGCTCAAAAGTTTAAAGTCTGGCATCTTTCATGACTGTCTGACCGGTTCATCTACTTCATCATAGCGTGATACACCGACCCAACATAGCGACGCTGTTGGCGTACGCTGAGAAGCGGAAGGCGGCATTTAGTCAGCTTATATAATCCATGGTGGATACAGTAGGTTATCTGAAAGGTATTCTGATCAAAAGGACAGCGAGCTTTCAACAGTATGGCTGCTCACAAGCTACTGCTTGCCTCAACCGAAAGCTGAACGCTTCACACCAATTAATGAAAAACTGTGAGTGCTTTTTGTTTGCCGAATCATCTCATCACCACAGTACAATCACTGCTAGCCGTTAACCCGACTCCAGCAGTTTGCAGATATAGTTGATGAGTTGTGTGATGCTGGTAGCTCCACCGCAGCAGAAAACTGTACGTGACCCCACAGAGGTGCTGAATGAGCCTCGCACATTTCGCTGGCCGATTAGCTGACTGCTCCGAACTCCAGCTAATGATAATTGAAGCTGCGGCAGCACCTCACGCGGCCTCTAATGGCGCTTGCTTCAATCCCTCTTCCATTACCTTCAATCACACGTCCCACAACAGCGTGCCGCTAAAACGCGGCGCGGCGAAGAGTCGACATGACGACAGCTTTTCAGACTGAAGTGGAAACACACCAAGCTACTCCATGCTAATGCTAATCCCAGCTTCTCCTTGCCACATTATTAGCTTCGACCTTTGCAGAGTTGATACCGAGCCAGACAAACGCTGCCAGAAGTAAAAAGCTAACACATGTTGCATTTCATGCACACGCAGTCATGAAAACGGGTCTGCGGGGACTGTAAAACGTCTACACACACACACACACACATACACACACGCACAGCTCTTCACTCCAAACATGTGAATGTGTCACCTCATCACTCAGCTGTTGGCGTCTCTTCGACCTTCTCAGCAGCTGCCCAGTTATTGGTCACCCGAGGTCCTTGGCGTCACGCTAACAGCTCGTCCCATGGCGTTTGATTCTCCTCCACCATAAAGCTGCAGTTTTACATGTTTCTCAGCCAATGAGAAGAAAACCAGAGTTTCTCCACAAAGTCAATATGGAAGCAAAGTGATGCCATGATGAGGCAGGAAATCACCTGCATATATTTATGCTTCGAGCTGGCAGGCTTGTAAATATGCTATTACTGGTCTAGCTAATACTGTGGCTGACAGATACCAAGTTTTCTCTTTTTAATACATTTAAAACAGCTTCCTTTAACCTGCACGACTCACAGTTTGGTATAGTTGGCTGTTGGGTGAAATTTATGTAAAAACCTCCTGCTACAGTGATTATATATCATGAAAGTAGAACATTTAAATTGAAGCTTCAGTTTGTGATTTCCTCGTCTCAATTTATTGAAACAAAAGCAAAAACTGTGGGTATATACTGCAAGCGAACATCGTCATGGAGTGTAAGGGACCCAGAAACAGACTCACAGTGTTCCATAAAAACAGTTCATTGTAGAATTAATTGTCCAGGGGGAAAGAATCCCAAACAAAGCAGAGTCCAAAAAACAGAAAATGGGTTGCAAGAGAGACTAAGGATCACGCTGGGGAGTTGGGGACAAGATGAACTGACACGGACAAGAAAGGGAGAGGGGTCTCAATACACCGGGAAGGAAGGGGAACAACAGGTGCCGCACATGAGTGCTGATTAGGAGGAGAAGATGATTGGATAATTGGAAACATGAGGTGAGACACACAGAGGCAGCCACAGACAGAGACCTGAAAAACATGTCCAACAACAGTGGTTATATACCACAAACAAACATGTCCATGTCTCAGTAACTTGTCATGTTGCCCGGAGCATCAATTCCAGCTTGACAACAACGTCTACCGATGTTCACCAGTGGACTTATTGTCTGCTTAGGCCTGAAGGGCCTGGAGGTCTTTGAGGATATTGTCCAAAGGGACCAGCTGGTCACAGAAGTTTTCCGTGGATTCAGGTCTTTGAGGTTCTGTGAACGGACTGAGAACCACTGGTCCCTGGTTTATGACGACCATGAGGTCTGTTTCTGCTGGTGGGGTCAGGCACCTTCCAGGTGGTCTAGCATCAGACCAGGTGATGGAAACGCTTTACGATGGACTGACGTGACACTTGGAGCCTCTCACCTCCTTCAGTGTTGTTGGAGTCGAGTGGATTCATCGTCCGGTTCCACAGGGCTCCGTTCACCATGAAGCTCTTCAGTGTGGGATGTGGACCAAGTCTCTGTGTGACTCTTCCAGTTTCTCTGAGTGTCTGCTTAACGCGATGAATCTTTGTTCCCCCTGCTGATGACACATGAGCTCAGAGGACTCTTCCGTCTGAGAATGTCGAGGTTCTGTTGATCAGTTGTTGATCTGGACTCTGTCTCATAATGTCAACATGTGAACAGCATGATGAGAACGACTGTTTGCATCCTGAAATGTCCCTCCATAACTCAATATCACCAACTTTCTGGGTAGT
>NC_137636.1:20974176-20994176 GCF_963383615.2 Lipophrys pholis | reverse complement strand
AGTGTGCTGCGGGGGTGTTCACATTGTGAGAATCAGCCTTTTCTATCCTTCAACTAGCAAGAAAAACTTTTCTGTTTGAAGCAGTGTTTTATTTCCCTGCTGCTTTCTGCCACCGCTCCATCCCTCCTGACTCCTCTGAAGCTTCCTCCTCTGAGTGGAGGCTCAGATCCTATTTCCACTCCTGAAAACCTTCTGTACAGCGGAGGGGAGGCAGGAAAGAGATCCGTCTAGATTAAGAGTAATAACATCTGAAACCAGAGTCTGGGCGACATATCAGCGTTGCTAGGCGTGGTGTCCGCGGGGAGCTGCAGCCAGTGTACTGCCGGTGTCGGTTTGCACGTGGGTGGGTGAATCTCTTTATGGCTGTTATGAGGGGACTGAAAGCATGATGCATTGTGACGCTTATAGATCTGTTTCCTGCAAAGAAACATGCATAGATACAAGGTCTGAAACTCTTCAGGATGCAGTTTACATGTAGTCGTGCTAATACCTCGTCTAATGGGAGCTCGGGCTCCTGTGGGCGTGTTCGCATCTCCTCAGAGAGATGACGGAGGAACAGCACAGCAGCTGCAGACAGACCGTCTTTCTTCTTTACTCGCTTACTGCAGTTTAATTACATTACTTAGCGGGATTGATGATGTCCAAGGCCGCGCTGTCCATCCAGATCATCATGTCTGACCCACTCAATCTGCTGCTTTTAACTCAGAGAGACATTCCTCTCCAATTATTAAGAGCAAACAGTGGCCGTGGATATTTTTAGGCTTGGTGTTGTTCAAACGGAAGTTGGACTGCTCGAAGAGAGACATTATGAAAGGCAAAGGAAGGAATTTCATGACAAATAGACAATTCCTGACCCTCCCGACCTTATCGAACCTGCAACATTCTGACTGAGAGACAACTGCTCTACCAACCGGGCCTTATCGCAGCATTGTGACAGTAGCATCTTGCTGCAGGGATACTTCTCTGTAGCAGACCGAAAGGGTTGTGAATGTAAACGTGGAATTAATACAAGAAACACAGAGGAGAGGCCTATTTAGTGTATAAGGTCTTTGAGGAAGAAGCCTTCTAGACAAACCTCCAGAGGAATGGTTAACAATGAGAATGTTCGTCAGAGTGGCTGAGTCAAAGATCAAACTTATGTCCAATTTGTGGTGACCTGCCAAGTTCACATCTGATCCCTGAACCAAGTGACAGGAGTTGAGCTCAAGAGACAAATTCAAATGAGCTCATGTCGACCAAATTCATGAGACTTTTCCAAAGGGACTTTTCAAACAGGATGTACAGTGATGGAGAAAAACGAAAAGTCTGGTAACTGCTGCTTCACTCAAACAACACAGTCAAATATGTCTAATGTCTCTTTGAAGACACACAAGACTCTGGTCGTGGTATAAAATCATTCCAAAAAAACAGTAATAATCTGTGTCTGTGGATGATTGTTAGATATTAACAGTAATTCAAAATAATTGTTAATCGGATTAATTGTGTAGCCACTAGGCATACATCAATACTGATACCAGTATCAGGTATCGGTTTGATACTGCATGGAGTACTAGTACTCCTGAAAGACCCCTGATAGAACCTGGCAAGTATTTCATAACGTCATCCGTCAGCAACGTTAACAGCAGGTAGACAAGAGACGACGAGCAATGTCGGCCATTTGGAGATTCTTTAATATTATTGAGAAAAGTACGACAGACTGCAAATTAGGTTCTGACAAAATATCAACAGGACGAGAAAAATAGCTTGTACAACACCAGCAACTTAATCACAAGAGAAATTTGAACCAGCAGAATTGGCTGGATGGATGGAGTCTTCAAGGCTGTTGGAGGTGGCTCATGGCGACGCATAGCCTTCACACATTGTTTGTGTATAGAGTATAAATTAGGCTTGATGCCATTTAACAAGTACTCGCGTTGGTACTCAGTATCGGTAAGTATCTAAAGGTCAGTACTCGTTCTAGTCCTTTAAAAGTAGTATTGTGGCAGTGCGCGTATCAACCAAGAAATTAGATTTAGATCTGTCTGCTCTGAGCTTGTTAAAGTTCCTTTGTACATGTATATGAAAATCAGAAGAAAGCGATGTTCTAGAACAGGGGTGTCAAACCTCGGTCCTCAAGGGCCCCTGTCCTGCATGTTTCAGCTCTCTCCCAGTTGCAACACACCTGATTGCAATGAGGGGCTCGTTATTGGGCTTTTTCACAACCTTGGTGATGACATCATCAATAGATTCAGGTGTGCTGAAGCAGGGAGAGAACTAAAACATGCAGGAGAGGGGCCCTCGAGGACCAGGGGTTGGACACCCCTGTTCTAGGATTGAAAGCAGACCTTCAAAACTGTCTGTGCTTTTTTGTTTTAAGGCTCCTTCATTTATCGGCTGTTTGCGTCAGTGTTTAGCTTCACAAACCAGCTTTTCTTTGGAAACCACTGAGGTAAATCATCTGATAACATAAAATACTTAGAAATTCCTGTTTTCCCCATTGATCCATCCTATTTCTTGGATGTGGAGGGGCACCACTGTGGTGTCCAGGGACCCACAGTGGTGGCACATCAACTGTGGGATTCAAACTAATTCTCGAACCTTTGGGCCACCCCAATAAAAACAGCACCCACTGGCGGCTTAACATGAAAACAAAATTGTTTTCAGCATTTCTGCTGTAAACAGAGACAAAACCTGACCCTTTTCTGACATGAAAAAGGCAAAAACAATGCGTTTTCACTTGAAAAGTTGAACTGTATACAGTTCTTATTCGCCTTATTCACTCTTGGATCTATTTTCGAAGATTTGGGTCTTCATAGCGATACACCGAGACCTCTCTCTCTGGACGGGCTGCGGGTCACCTCAGAATATGATCTGTATCACGTAAAGTTCAAATTCATTCACAGTAGTTAAGCATCCACAATATAATAAATTATCGGAGATAAGTATGAAACAGGCTGAAATTGTATATATTTCACAATTTATAATGTCAAAATATGTCAAAATAGTACCGTAAACGTTACTTACTGGATTTCAGTAAGAAATCTATTCAGTCCAGTAGCGGTTGATCAAAATGCACATTGAGACTGCAGTTAAATACTGTGTCGAAGTCCTTCATATTGAAAACAAAATGATATGAAAAGATCAATCAGATCCACTAAAATGTGATCTTTGGAGGAAAAGTGGCAAAAACACTTCAGTAGAGAAGTCATGTTGGAAGTTATTTACATTCTATGTCTTCAGTGATTTTTATTGACTCGTTATTGTTACAGCCAAGATTTAATTTACAAATTTGGTCAAAGAAGAAAAATCTTTTTATTTTAGTGCCATTTATCTCACAAAGATATCAGATTCATGCTTTACAGGTAGGAAACTCTGTACTTCACAATCATTACATTATTCAACTGTATAGCAAACTGGATAAGGCGTAATGTGTTGGATGTGATCGGAGGAAGAAGGTGCACTCAGAACAGAAGGTAACTGTGTTATAGGATGAAGAGGAGGAGGAGGAGGAGGAGGAGGAGGAGGAGGAGGAGGAGGAAGTGAGCGGCTCAAGGACACGTCCTCTTCCTACTTTTTGTCACTCGTCCAAATTTCCACACTTGAAAGCATAAGTGGGGATAAATCAGCCCGGGTGTGAATGAGACTGTTTGCGAGTGTGTGTGAGATAGCTGGACAAGGGGTACACACCCATTTAATACACACACAGACAGTGACTGGGAAAGCATTCATCATCTGTGACTCTGCCCTCACCAGAGAGCACCACAGACCCCCGGAAGCAGAGAGATGCAGCTTTTAATGGGTGAACTGTCACATCAGTGCTGTGTTGGCCTCACTGTGTTTTCACTTTCTGAGTGTGTGTGTGTGTGTGTGTGTGTGTGTGTGTGTGTGTGTGTGTGTGTGTGTGTGTGTGTGTGTGTGTGTGTGTGTGTGTGTGTGTGTGTGTGTGTGTGTCTTTTGTCCATCTAAAAGTATCATTCCATTTCTCTTGGCCTGCCCCTCCATCCATCACTCCCAACGGTTTTATCCTTCTCTTTCAAGCTCTCTGCGTATTCATTTAACTCTGCGGCCCAACGTATTGTGGTGAATGCTAATAGGTTCCCACGCTCACGTCGTACAATACAGTGAGCAGCCAGTGGGTGTGTGTGTGTGTGTCTGTGTGTATGCGTGCGCGGTGACGGTGGTGGATGTTGGGGGTTGGTTTGGGGGGGGCTGGGCGGTCAATCCACAGTTCCATTAGGCTGATGGAGTTTCTATTAAATTAGAAACTCTCTCTCTCTCTATCTCTGTCTCTCTTTCCCTCTCTCTCTTTCTCCCAATCACATTAGTGCTCTTATCTCATTTGTGGAGACTCTGCAGGCAGCGAGGAGGAGGAGTTATGATCTGGAAGCAGACATGTAGAAAGGACAAGCCCCTTATAAATAGACAGAGAGGGACGTGGGCGGGCTTCAGATGCCTATCGGAGGTGTGTGTGTGTGTGTGTGTGTGTGTGTGTGTGTGTGTGTGTGTGTGTGTGTGTGTGTGTGTGTGTGTGTGTTGCGTGCGTGCATGCACAGATGCAGATTCATGTGATCAGTCCAGTTTTTACATTGTCAGGGATGTTTTAAATGGAACCCCTTCCTTAACAACCTCTCTTATAGACACGGTGGTCATTAATGCAATGGCCGAAGGAACCGAGACGACACAAGAACTGTCTCTGTGTGCGACTTCTGGAGAGAAAAAGTCAGACCAACACACAATGAGGACGATGTGAGGTTTTATTGAACCTCTATAACGGACTACAGCTGTAGGACAGAGTCTGAAACCTTGACCACCGAAAGGTGTTTTTACTTCTTTAATTAAACCAGACATACATGTGATAGTTGTGGGACCGTCATACCAGGTACGGTCAGAAGGTAAAGAGGCACTTCCTGAACCATCCAGCCGTTATTATGTCTGTGTACTTTGCATTCTTCTGTACAGTCAGAAATTCAACTCATTGATGAAATCCATGAGCCCAGGGCAGATGTAGCAGACGGAGTCCCTGTTTACAATTAAGTGAAAACAGTGTTTCGTTGCGTATTAGAGGTCTGTTCACATGACAATGGTGCTCGGGCCCAATAAAAACACTACTTTGTGAAAACTGCTCCATCTCCCTGTAGACAGAGGAAAGGCTGGTCCTGGTCCTGGTCCTGGTCCTGGTTCTGGTCACCACAGCCATAGTAACTAGTAGTTGTGCACATGCTCAGTAGCTATACAATGAGAATAATGTTTCCAGAGTGTCATGAATCCCAGTCCATAATCTCATAGGACGCAAAGGGGATCTTCGTGGCTGACGGTGGGTTCCCTGAATCTTCTCGGACACAAAGAGCTGAGAACCAGTAGCCTTTATTGGGTTAGCGCTGAGGAGTACAGACACAATTTGAGGGCTCCAGCCTTCCTGTGTGAGATGTCCTACAATCCACCGAGAATTTAAAGGCACCTTGGCGAGACTCAGCTGAAAGGCTTTGAGTGATGACGTTGGAGTCTGTGGGGCTGACTCAGACAGGACGCTACCTGAAAGACCCTCCTCAACACAGTCAAGGCCACGCAGGAAACCAATCTCTTTCACTTTCATCGCTCTCTCATCAGCAGGTGATGGAAGGCCAAGTGGAGCAGGAGGTAACTGAGCACAAACATCCAAGAACAACACAATATCTGAGCTACGGGAGTTGACTTGAAGCAATAATCTCTGCTACCACACTGCTGAAGACACCAATTAAACAAAGATCGCAATATATCAATCAGGAAGAAAGAGACTTTGGATTGAAAAGTTGGTGATATTTGATTACGTGTAAATCAACCCAGCTAAACGCCCACATGATGCATATATCCTGAGACATCGTGTAGGATTATAATCATTCCAAACTGGATTAAAAAGGAATAAAAACTAGGGACGTCACATCTCAAAAGACCTGGAGCCAGTCTGAAGCTCAGACAATACCTCCACATTTACTTTAACAACAAAGTTGTAGGTTTAGTTTGAACTGAACTGTCCTGAGGATACAGGATCCACTGCTGCTCCATTGTGGTATTGTATTAGATAATGTAGTCTAGAAAACATAAAGAATTAGGTAAATGTGTTTGGTGTCACACCAGAGATGTCCTTTGAATGCAAACCTGATATCCTATCTCATGCTCAAGGACACTTTAGTGAATCCCAACCCCCCCGACACGAACCAGGGTCTGAATCTCTCCGCACAATCTGTCTGTCTGTCCTTTTCTCTCCTTCTATCCTCAAACTCCAACTGGAACAGCAGGAAGTCTCCTCCTCTGAGTTTGGTTCTGCAGTTTTCTTCCTGAGTTTGTTCTTTCCTCCATCTCCTCTGCTTGCTAATGTTAAATTGTTGGTTGGTTTTTTTATCCTTTAAAGGGTCTTGAAAAGACTCGTTGTTTTGGTGCTATTGAAATAAAAATGAATGGAAAAGAATCGGACTTGTGGAAGAGGGGGAGATTTGGAATTGAACCACCAACCTGAGAATCATTTGATTACCCAGTGTACCGACTGAGCCACGTTCACCCAGAAAGCACCGAGGCACTAAAGACCTGGGCATAGATGAAGAACAGCAACAAAAGCAGCCAAAAAGCAAAGGACCTTCAGAAGAAACAGACGCATTGAGATCATGAGGTAAGAAAATCAATTTCTGAGTTATCTGATGGGAATATTAGCAGAGAGCTGCATAGTTTCCCTAATTAAAGTATAGTGAAACTCTTTTATTTGAAAAAGGTTTTACCATGTATTGAGATTTTGCTTTGTAAAAAAAAATCATTTATTCTCATTTATTAAACCACAGCTGGGAGTTTAGCTTAAAGAGAAACAAATGACTAAATATGAATAAATAACGTGTGCAGCTCATTTGCTTGATGCGTGTGAAGAAGAATTATCGGTCTCAGAGAGGGAGACACGGTCTCTTTACAAATACTGTCCGGCTCCATCGTGAAGGTCTGCCAACTTCAAGGTGACAGGAAGCTGGAAGGTGCATTGGAGGAAAGAATGACAGCAATTCACTCCTACAGTTATTAATGAAGTTAGTGTATCAATCAGAGAGGGAGGATAATGTGTTTATTAGGGGAAGTGAGACGATCCGGGGGGGGGGGGGGGGGGGGGGGGATTGTCTCTGGAGAAAGCAGAGCTAATTGTTTAAACAGGCCTTACGTGAAACTCTGTAAACTGACTCGTGGCTAGAGCCTTGTTTTAACACCAAAACATCCTCGTTAGAGCACAACAGAAGTAGCTCCAGATCAAAGCAACTTCAGCAAACTCATCTCATCGAATACTCGATTAATATGAAATTCTTAATAGACACGATAAGACTGAAACTTAGATGATTAACTCTAAATCCTCAAAATAAATGCCAGGTGCCATTTACACAATGTTTCATGCGAAAATGCCTCATTATTGCATTTCTGCTTCAGAAAAGTTTCACGTTTACAGAGCAATGTTTTGAAAAACCATGTCTGTTTTCATGGGAATGGCAGAAACACTGAAAACGATGCAGTTTTCATGTAGAGCCACTAGTGGACGCTCAATACACTCAAAACACTTACAATACTAACAAACTCCCAAGTCCCAGGAGAATATAGACTGGGAGTTGTGACACTCTGGAGGAAACATTGTTCTGATTGTGTTTGTTGTCTCGACGAACGTTTTACATTTTCACTTAAAAACCTTGTAAACAGGGACTCAGTAGAAAACTGTGTTTTTCTCAGTAAAAGACATTGTTGTAGTTTTCTTCTCAATAGGTGAATAAATATATACATGCTGCAACCACTGTACCTGTAACACTGATTGAGTTGTGTCATAGTAATGTTGTCTTCATTGCAATAAGGACTTTATTTTTTTAAATGAAAAAATGTGGTAGCAAAAATAAAATCAAAGGGAGAACTCAAACAGAGAAATAATTGAAGCCTGGACTTGAACTCACAGAACCTGTGTCAGTCTGGGGCTGATATAATGATAATGAACATAATGCTGTGCAATCATGTCTGAGTGGAACTCCTGCAGCCGCGAACCACAGAAGTTAACATCTAAGTGTCAATCCAGAGAGCCGAGCGAGGACACGTGGAGACAGACAGGCATGAGGACTTTTTAAAGAGACACAATGGCCTCCTGGAATGTATAATTATCAGCGTGTGGGTGTGTGCAGGCGACAGCGCGCCATTAGCCAGGTATAAATGAAGGTCTGCATCAGCAGGGACTATTGTAATAATGACCGTGTTGGTCACAGACGAACTAATGCTTCGATGGCGTCTCCCATGTCCTATTGTGTGTGTATGCATATGGCTGAGTAAGGAAGCATACCTTTGAAATTGTCCAAGGTGACGCCGGGTCTGTGTGTAGACGTGTAGAGTTTCGCTGTGGTGCTGACTGCCACACACTTCAAAGTCAAAACAGCGTCCATCGCAACACTACCGACTCTTTGTGCCGGCTGAGTGGCTGCATGCTTAAAGAAAACTGTGTTCTCGTTAAAGCAAATGTTCCCCTCTCACACACACACACACACACACACACACACACACACACACACACACACACACACACACACACACACCCACACACACACACACACACACACACACACACACACACACACACACACACACACACACACACACACACACACACCCTCATGGGTTCAGGAATCCGCCCCTCACCTTTAAATCACTCCACCACAATAATTAGATTGAAAGGTTACAGGTAGTGACCTCACCGCTGCCTCGCTGCTTCGACCCCTGTGATTGGTTAATGGTTAATGCGAGACATTTTCTACCATCTGTCTCAGCAATTAAGCACTCCCTCTGTTCCGCCGGTTCTCTTGTGTTTAAGACCCTTCTTCTTCCTCAGACGTTCTTCTCCTCAGCTGTTTTTGATCGTTTTGCCCGTCATTACCTGAAAAAGGCTGCTGCTCGCAGAGGAGCGCCACATTAAACGGCAGTCTGACTCTCCTGACGAAGCCTGAGAGTTTCAGGCTGACTTTCGACTTTGGTTTTGTGACAGAGTTTGACACGTAAATTATGACTTGAAGAAGGCAAGTGCTGATCATAAGTGCTCTGTAGTGAGAATGATTAGTTACATAACTCCTGGATGAGGGCAATATGTTCCCACACCTTCACTCAACGCCACGTCAAACACAGGCAGATATAGAAAAGAGGCTTCGCGGAGCAACGACAGCCAATTATGATGCAGTGATGGGTGGCAAGGGAAGGGGTAGCAGTTGGTTTAGCCCGGACCCCTGTTAGACTCCGTTTACTGTACATCAGAACAGTTGACTGGAAACTTGAAGCTTTTGCTTCACAACAGTTTCAAGTGCAGATGACACCATTTTAAAAATCAATCGCTGTCTGAACAGTAATGCTACAAACTCTTTCTGTAATATGATCATGCATGTTTGCCTGCAGGGAACTGTACCATATGAATATTTAAGCTCAGTTTTTCTTCATAAGTCTCCTCAATATCTGCTGTAAATAAGAAATGTCTCCACATATGCAGATGATTCTGTGATGAATAGTTGTGAAGCACTGAGCGGCGCAGGCAGTTCTGAGATTTGCCCTGATTATTGCTGTAGAATAAATAAATAAATAAATAAATAAAATAAAATAAGATATCTTCACAATTTTACAGACATGGAGCAAGACTTATAATTTCATTTAAACTGATGAACAAATATTTAAAGCGATATAAATATCATCAACTCTGTAAATTTTACATATTTTCATGTCTTAATGTAGTCAAACCCAAATGCCTGTGATGTCTTTGTAGTTGGGAATATTGCTGAATGTTAGGAATGTTAGAGTAGCGTTGGTCCTGAAAGCTGAAGTGAAGCAAAAGGAATCAAAACTGTGTTTAACTGAGTTTGATTGTAGCTTCAGTCAGATTTCCGCTGCGCTGACCCAGTATTCAGAGATCCAGCATTCATATTTAATCCCATTTAACTTGAATAGAGGACGTCTCTGTCGTTTCCTGCAGCGGTTTGTGTAATTGACATGGAGGAGAATAACGGCACCGGCGAAGGAGATGGCAGCGTCACTGGTTAACATCCAGAAACGGAAGACAGATGATAAAACACGAGTGAGCCGTCACAACATCTGAACACTCATTTACCTTCATTTGCACGACAACACACTATTATTTGTCCTATTACGCTGTCACTTAGGTGGGGGTGGGGGTGGGGGGGGAGAAGCTGTTCTCTCAGCGTTACGACTCAATCCACGGTGCAACTTCCAGGCTGCACAAAGGATTCATTATCATTACCACAGATCGATGGGCCTTCGTTGTCCTGACCTCCAGTCGTCTATATAAGCTGTGTTAGCTGCTGGGGGGGGGGGGGGTCACGTGGGAGGGGGAGATATCGAGGCTTCAATGTGGTCATGGCCTGACTAGCAGGAAAATGTGGGATATCAAAGAGATGAGTCACAAAATGCAACAGTTTTAAAAGTTCAGGCTGGAAAAACAAGTGAAGCAGAGACAGCAGCTTTAATGAGCTCTGACATGTGGCGGTAATGACGGCCGTTTATTACACATCAGAGACACCTTCCATCATGAGGGATCAGCGTCAGGGAATTAAATCTTCAATAAACAACAACTGCACAGTTAAGCCATAACATTATGACCCTGTCACTGGTTCATATCTTCTGCTTAGTTGGAGCAGTTTTATAGAAACGAACCCCTGCAGATAGGAAAGAACGCACCAGAGCTGAGATAATCACACCCCGAAACTGTTTCTGCTTCCAACACATCAACTTTGAGGACAAAATGTTCCCCTGCTCTATAATATATCCCACCCACTAACAGCCACCTTGATAAAAGCAGAGGTTGTTATGGCTGCTAGCTGCATGTCAAAAAGAGACCTGCAGTACGAATTATCTAACATTTTTCTTCTACTATTGACTTTAGAAGTACATTCACTGAAATCCACTGTGCATATTTATCTGCTTTGGCTATTGGGAGGTTTACCTCAATGCAATAATGGCTCATAATGTAATAACTTCACATAATGTAACAATGGCTTTGCGCATAATGCAATGACTCAATACATTATTAGCCTCAATGTTGTTGCTAATCATGTAATAACGGCACATATTGAGAGAAAACTAATTTCACCTCTGAAGTGAAAATGACAATAAAGCAAAATGTGGCTTTCAGTACATTAGCACAGTTCTTAAGTAAATGTTTTATTAAAAAGTAAACATTTTTAATTTCCTTCCGTCTCCACAAGAATGACCCAGGTCAACATTATGATAATACACCACTTTTCTCAGAATCTGAGACATTTTTACATCAAACATTCTGAGTATAGACAGTGTAATAAGTCATTGTTATGTTATACACTCCTGGTTCTATTACATAACCAACGATTAATATAATGTGAATTGTTATTATACTGAAGTTATAATATTATGAGTTGCAACATCCTCGTTCAATAAGCATGGGGACTAGTGGCCTGATCCAAACCTCCACCTTTCACCATAAAGACTTTTGAGATTTAAGACTGTCTGAATGCAGGGTGGATATAAAATGTGATGATTGAATATTGGAGAAGGTTTGAATGTTTGTTTTGTAGGTTTATATCAAAGTGTTTTAAAGCCGACTACTTTTAGTAGTGATGAGTTTAGGGGTGAGCTGTGTTGTTTCGTTATGCTGCAGTAAGCTGGAGGAGGATGAAACATGCACGAACACAACGTGTATATATTCACACGTACGACCACAGAAAAGTTCTGGATGAACAATATCATGACCACATCTTGTGTTTTTGTCTCTCTTTACGGAGAAGTGGAGTTCTCCGAGAGTTTTATAAACACGCCAGACTCTGGTACAAGTGTGTTGATGTGTTTCCAGGTTAGGCAGAAAGTTCTGCAGATATTTATGAGCTTTTCCAAGCAAAGAGGATGTTTCTCTCTGATTCCTGACATGACGGCAGTGTGTGTGTGTGGTGGTGCTGGATAAGTTCGTCCCTGCAGGCTCTCTTCATATCGCCCCGCCTGATGGATGAGTCTTCATTACATTCTCTGCAACATCGAGGTTTCCTCTTTCACATAAAAGTAGACGCTTTGCTCTTTGCTTTTTATGTTCAAAGTCCCACAGTAGAGTTAAAACAGCATGAGCAGGCAAAAATGGCAGTAAACGTACATTGACAATGACACACCGAGGGGCATAAGTAAAAATAAAATACACACATTGGACAGATTTCTAAGATTGAGAGGTAAACACTTTGGACTGCGGCTCACACTCGGCACAGAGCGGCACTAAGTGCTCTTCCAACTGAATCTGCTGCTTTTAGCCTGAAACATATTTTCCAACCCAGCAAGTCATTTCACACCCGGGTTTGTAAAATGAGGTGCAGGTCATCAACATCTTGGTGAATGTATCATTCAAAGTGACAAATGATGACCACACGTGTTATAGATGGATGGTTCTCAAGTCAAATCTGCCCTTTCTGCTTCCAGCTCTTTATCATGTTTGATGAATACACACAGAACGCCTCCAAAGCAGGACAGACTGTGGCTATTGCCCATACTGAGCATGTGCAGAAGAACTACTTACTATGACTGCGCTGCACGTTTGCATTCAAATTGTCGTGTTTTCAAAAACTTTTCAAAAAGTTGCATTTGCAGTGACTGCAAAATGCTACGACAGTTTTGCATTTCAACTTGACAACATTGGCGTGTAAATGGGGCCTGAGTTACTTGGACTTGTTTCCTGGACAACCAAATAACATAAAAAGTGTTCGACTGACAATATAGTAATGAAAGATGTTCTTACCTTGTTTTCGACTGCGTCTGCAGTCTTCCTCGAGCTTCATCTGAAGTGTGATGATGTGTCGGCTTTCATCAGGTGGCCGGCCTGACAGATCGGTCAGAATCTGGCAGGTCAGCCACTTCCCGCCATCCGGCCACGCCCCCTGCCGTCCGATGATTCCTGGAGAATGGACTCCCGGGTGTGTGAGAGGGTGTAGGCCCCCTCGTTCCTGTTCACGGTGTTGGTCGTCCACTTCCTGATTTCATTTGGCTTCCTTGAGTCACAATTTCCACCTGATGAAGAGCGACACCCCGTCCATTGTCAGATGACGCTCTGAAGAAGACTGCAGACGCAGTCGAAACATGTCAGCCAAGTATATATATATATATAAAATTTTATTTCTGTCTGACACTGCCCTGTTAGGGTCTAACAGCAGACTATATTGTCTACTTTTCTTCAGGTGAGTAACACAGAAACAGTTTATTTGGTGCAGTTTTGTTATTTCAAGAGATTGTTGTTCATCAAATCTGTCCTGACAGCACTCGTAGCTTATAAACGGAAGACGATAATCTGATGAACAACAATCTCTTGAAATAACAAAACTGCACCTGGACAAGTGCGTGTTCTAAAGCTGCTGCCTTGACATGTGACAATAATCCAGAAAAAAATCCTCAGATTATGAGGAAACATGTTTCCTCTGAACTGTGCACAGTTCATCACACTGGATGTTCAGATTGGTCACAGTGGAAAAACATGGAGGGATCAAGATGTTCACATTGGAGAAAGTTAGAGACACATTTGACCTGTGGTCATCAAAGTTGCCCATTGCCTCATAATAAACATGATGGTATTACCCAGTTCTGTTGCACATTCCACTCTCTGTCTTAATCATGTCAAATTTCAAGAATTACATGAAATTATCCCAACATTATCCAGATTGCAGGTTTGGAACAACTTTCTCCCAGATTAGCAATTTCATTTCTCGCTCTCTATTTACTTCTTGCATAATATGGCTTCTAGTTTACTGTAATGCAGAGAAATGGGAGAAGTTTCTTCATCCACTCACTTCCTGTCATTGAGCAAAGAACTGAGGTGTGGCTGTAGCCTCACTCCTTTTCTGTTCTCTGGTAGAATGACTGTCCAGAAACCAAAAGAAAGTTAGTAGAAAGCCATGTCGCTCCTGTGGTTACCATCAGTAGGAGGGTTCGACTGAACGATATAGTCACAACTGACATTTTTCCAGTATCTGACATCACAGAGGAGAGAAAAATGATGTGACTAACACACACACACACACACACACACACACACACACACACACACACACACACACACACACACACACACACACACACACACACACACACACACACACACACACACACACACACACACACACACACACACCAAATATGAAGCAAGGATGTCATCATTGATGTAGTTGACATCAATGATGTCAACTACAATGGTTAAAGCAGATAATCTGTGGACTTAAGAAATGTCAAGTTGCTCTTCAAGAACTTCCAGTTATTTCTTTGTAGTCTCAACACTGCTCCCTCTGGCTACCAGTGGTACTGCAATGTTTGGGCTGTATCTGTAAGCTTCTACAACACAGACAGAAGTATGGCCTGTTAACATGGAAATGATTTCAAGTGAAAAAACCAAAAACCCTTTCATTGCATTTTGAGTGTCTCTTTACACAACAATGGCGCTCGAAGCAACTGCAAACACAACCTTTTGAAAACGTTGGGCCCCGGGTCATTTGGAAACCGGCAAAAACAACACTTTTCGGAAATACTTGAGCTGAGTCTCTCTGTAGTCAGTGGAAACGTTGCTTCTGGTCCTGCTCACCACGGCCGTAGTAACTAGTAGTTGTGCACATGGTAGGTCGATGGACAATAACAACAATGTTTCCTGCAGCGTGTCATGACTCCCAGTCCATATTCTCCTGCGACTTCATTAGGGATGGGGCCGATCCGATCCAGTATCGGTATCGGGTTCCGATACAAATGTATTTCACCGATCGGACATTTCCCATTCAACCTGCGGAGATTTCCAATCCATGAAGCCTCGTCTGTGCTTTACTGTTGCTGAAATGACTCCACAAGTGCAGTCGATTCACACCTCCGTGAAGCT
The DNA here is from genome assembly GCF_963383615.2 of Lipophrys pholis. Taxonomy (NCBI): domain Eukaryota; kingdom Metazoa; phylum Chordata; class Actinopteri; order Blenniiformes; family Blenniidae; genus Lipophrys; species Lipophrys pholis. Next base: position 20,979,310 of record NC_137636.1, on the reverse strand, counting down.
GCATCCTACTCCACGTAAAACTCCCTGAAAATAGTCCCAATCGTTTGTGCTGTGTTAGTGCTGGAAATATTGCTGTATGTGCTGCGTTGCTAAATAATTTCCCCAGAGATTAATAAAGTGATTCTGAGGTTTTAAAGATATAACAACTTTATTATGAGACGATGACATCACCCAGACCCCGTAGAGCGTATTGCTCTCTGCTGCATGTGTGTGTGGTTTCATTACAACAAACAACAGCATCAACTAGTGGCCTGGCATACTAACTGCATCTTTTTCAGCGTTTCTGCTGTTTCCGTGTAAATGGACATCGTTTTCAGAGATGTAAATGTGACATATTTCTGAAATGAAAATGCAAAAACGATGGAATGGCAGATGGAAAGCTTCATGTGTATCAGCATCTAAAATGGAAAATAACTGAGCCTTTAATTGAACTTATAACTTTTTATCCATTAAAACAGGTTTAAACTCAGGATAATCCGATTGGACTTTGCTTTTGTTGCCCACGGTTACACTCGTGAAAATCTGCACACATCGTGGGAAATTACGCCAGCAAAACTTCCTCACGTAGCGACACGTAACCACAAGCACAGTGACCGTAAAAGAGGAAGGAGGTGATGTCAGCCGCGTCTCTTCCTCGTCTCCACGTTTCCTTTGCTTCACTCGTAAAAGCAAACGGCTGTAAAAACCACACACCTCCACCCAGACCTTCTTTTAAGAGCCGTCAACCTGATAAAAGCACGTTTATCTCATCTGGAAGGAAGGAAGGAAAGAAGGAAGGAAGGAATTAAATCCATGTTGAATGAGTGAAGAAAGACACAAAAGTTACTGTCAAAGCCAACTTCAGGGATTACATAATCTATGATAGTCTCTACTTCAGAGGCAGCTGGGACAAATATTGTCATGGCTTTTCACTACAGCATGGATGATATTAAACAGAGTGTGTGTGTGTGTGTGTGTGTGTAATACTGTTTGGGAACAAAAATGCTTTCTATTTTTATTTGGAGATATACTTTACAGTCAGCTTAGTTTAGAATAGAGTCAGTGTTAAGTGAGATTATCAGATTGACTGCAAATTATTAGTAGCTTGAAGAAAAAAATTGTTCCAAAGCATGTTGATCTGAAGCATGGGTCATACACATATCAATTCATGAATATGGAATGGTTTGTTTCTGCTCATATTTCAACACATCTAAAATACAAACACCAATAAAATACTGTTCACATTAAGTGACCAAGAAACGGAACAGGATGAAGCTCGTTGGTTATTTATGTCTATATATAATTTTGGCCCCAAAACAGAACCTTGCGGAACACCACAAGTTACATTTCTAGAATGTGACTTATGCCAACGTTGAGATTTACCTCCTATGCCATAATGTTCCAGTCTGTGCTGTGGGAAAGAATGATCGATCAACGTCATATGCTTTATGCAAATCAATAAAAACACCTAAACCATTAAGTTTCTTATCAAAAGCTGCTGATAGATTTATTTCAAAACCCATTAATGCCAAAGATTGTGGGTAATTTACTCTTAACCCATACTGATGATCATCCAATAACTTTTTAAAATTTTACAAATATTTTTTTGCAAACTAAAGTAACAAAGACACAGATCTAAAATTTGTTTATTGAAAATTCAATATTACAAGTAGTCAAAACATATACTTATATTTGTGTCTTTTCTTGAACATGTCTATCTATCGAGCTTTGGCGGAAAGGATTCTGTCGGAAGTGAATGTAAGTCACCAGAAAGAAGGAGTCTGGCCCTGTTTTCTTCTCTTTCTCTTTTTCCATAAGCTGGAAAAATAGAACCTAACTGGTTGGGACCAAAACACCAACACGTATTCAGAATGAAGAGTAAAGGTTATCTCTGAATTTAAATTACTATTGGTACGCTTTGTCTTCTGGTATGAGGCTGAAAAATGTAGCTTCAATGAACGGTCCCATAAGTTGTGTGTGTGTGTGTGTGTGTGTGTGCGTGTGCGTACGTGCATGCGTGTGTGTTGAATTGCTATGACCTCTGACCTCCCCATTAGAATAGATGATGGTGAGTTATTCCCGCGTGTATCAGTGCTCTTTAAATCCGTCGGCAGGAATAACTGCTGCCACATCACGCTGAGGACGTTTATTACCGAGAGCTTATTTTAAGGTTTTACTCAACATCCACGTCTGTGCTTTGAACTGCAGTTGACCTCCAATATGAATGTGACACAAATACTGTATATAAACATGAGCGAAGTCTGAGTTTAGATTGAATGGATTCATATTTATTTAAAGCACAGCTGTGTCGTGGTTCACGCTCTTGAGTTTCAGGTGAAAACACATCGTTTCTGCGTTTATGTTGCAGAAAAGTTTCACCAAACACCAAACTTTTTTGAAAACGACGTCCAGCACGAGCAGCATTTCCGCCGTTTCCACGTAGACGGAATCAGAGCATTTTACAAAAAGTTTCATTTTCAATGGCTGGGTAAATAAACCTCAAAACGCAACTAAAGTTTTCAGTTTTCACATGAAAACATCGTAAACGGGGCCTGGACACTGCGTTTGATTCCTGGCCAATGATTTTCTGTGTGACATTTATATGTGACTTCATTTGGTACAAAGACGTACAAAATACCACACAACTAACTTTAAATACATCTAAATATGCAATATGAGATGTGTTTTCCGGATCACTCAAAATAATAAGATAAATGTAATTAAAAAGTCTGTTTTGTTTATGAATGCATCTGTTTTTAATACTGTGTGTTTGATAAAAAAGGTATAAATCACCTCAGCCTTTATAAGAGATGCTGTGATTACTGTGTAAAGAAAAATTTAAGCTGGCTTAAGACTTGCTTAAGAATTTGAATTGTAGACTTTATTATAGGACATTTTCTCCACATTTTTACTCTCTGACGTCCCCTTTTTTATTTTGATTCAGATTTGAAACATCTGCTAACTTTCTCCACCAACATGGCCGGCTCGATATTGTCATTTTGGGTCTGCTGAAGCGCAGCACTTCATTCAATCACAACATTGTGAATTAAACACAAAACTCTCCTTTTAATACTCCAGTTTGCACGTGCCTCTCATGTTGTTATTCGTTGTTTATCACCTGATTTGCATGAGCGATTTGGAAAGCTCATGCAAATACACTCACTCACTCACCATTACACCGAGTGACGTGTCGGGCAGCAACATGATCCTTCCACTCCTACTGGTCGATCTGCCATGACTGACCTGCTGCTCCAGGTCTTTCCCTTCTGTTGCATTTCTTTCTCTCCCGTTCGCCGCCACGTGATCTTCAGACGACCCCGCCTTCACTTCCCTCTGGGGTCCAGTGGAGACAGTTTTAGTGATGGAGGCTTCTTGGCGGGGGACATTTTCCATCCAGCGCCTCCTCATTAGGGTGCCAGCCACTGATTCAGTGCCACACAGGTTGAATAAGTCTTGTTTGAAATGATTTTGGGCCAAAAGATGCTCTGAGTTTGATGGTTTTCAAAATCCTTGACACCTGAATTAATTTACAATGATTTCAAAATATGAATCATTTATTTTTGCTTTCATGCTGATGACAAATTAAGTGGAGAGTGATAATTTGCCTTTACAACATAGTAATGACATATAATTAGGTTAGGGTTAGAGTTAGAGCATTGATGCCACTCCGACCGGTCCATCGAGGAACCAGTGCTAGGAAAAGGCTCCTCATTACATACGGAAAATGCACAAACCGTCATTGGCGGTGAGAATGGGTGTGCGATAATAGTGCTAAATCATTGACATAATCCAGGTCTTCCAAGCTTTCTATAGGTTTTTCGTGAATCAGGCCCTAACAGTCTATAGGTGTACATGTGTTAGCCCCAGTGAACCTAACCTTTACTCAGAGTTTAGCCGAAACAGGCTGCAGCTCCCACAAACCCAAAACCAGTGGAGGAGATACTGTCCGTTGGAAATCCTGATGATGTACATTTCCAAACATCTCCTCGTGACTAGACTGAAATATTTGAAATTCATATTTTACTGACACAAGCACTCTATGCGGAGGGACAGCGGCTGTTATTCACATTAGAATATGGGAAAGGCAATCAAAATTAAGTCAACAGCAGCATGAGAAGGGGGACAGAGGTTATCACCGGAGCCCATCGCCTCGTAAGACTCATCAGATTTAATTGAAAGCTTTGCTCATTTTGCTGCAGGACCTCCACTATGAAAGCCAGCAGTGTGGAACCATGGTGGTTGGATAATAAGCTGTCCTTTCAACTCTCTCCCGTGTCTCCTCTCATTCGTTTCCCCCTCTTAACCTCCACTTCCTCCTCAAGGCTCTTCCTGCTCTTTGTGACCCTCCGATCCACCATGGATTCATTCTGATTGTCAGAGGAAACCGATGTCCCCGAACGCTTCGCCGCATTAGCAGAAAACTGTAAAAAAATAAGCTGATTAGTGCACACATTAGGCACGGAGCAATAAATAACACACAGTGAAGAAAAGCTGTCTCTTGTACCTACTATTCTGTCAAAGTTAATGGTCATGAAAGTGAAAGCGATCAATGCATAAATCAATGGAGGCTGTGATTTATAGAATACAGACTCAATATTTCCTTTGGTTTAATGAATCCAAGACTTCCTGCCATTAATGGGTAATTTCAAAAGAGAAGGTAGCAAACACATGATTCAGAGGAAAGCTGAGAAATGCATGATCCAGAAGTAAAGTTACCGTCGAGTATATTTCGCCTAGATTATAATCTGCATTGCAGGGAGCTTGCTTATCAATCACACAAGCGCTGCTTCACGTGTTGTATTTATGAATTTTGTTCCACTTTTATGAAGTTTAACAGATGCAGACATTCACATTAGGATGGATAAGCTACAAACCAGCCTCATAACTGTAATAAACGGCCCTTTATTTCTGTGGTCGCTATTTGTTATCTTGGTTTTTTTTTTGGTTTCCTGCGAGTAAAAGTTAAAGTGTGAAACACATGGCTCGCCCTCCACTGGATTTCCTAATCTTTGTCACTTACAATAATTGTTAATGGCTTCTGGATCGCGTTGTGATAAAAAGTTTTTTTGTGCTAGAGGCTCTGTCCATATGAACCAAAACCCTCTTTATTCTCCCCGTCATCTTAAAAAGTTTCCCATCCAGACGGGAAACATCT
>NC_137636.1:20916676-20969176 GCF_963383615.2 Lipophrys pholis | reverse complement strand
GTTTTATGTGTATCGCCCCTTCAAATATTCCAATCATGCACTGGAACTTTTTTTTATATACCAACTTCCCATGACAGAGTGACTATTTTTCACCCCCGCACCTGTCAACCAATCACACTCCATACGCTGACATTTCAGATTGATGGGTTAGCCTTTAATAATAGAGCTCAGGTTGCAGGGTCCTCGGGAAATGCAAAAACGAATTTCATGCTCTCTGCTTTCCAGGTGTATTGAGCTCATACACTTTCCTCTCTTTATTCTCTGAATAAAACAACTGAGCTTTGATGCCGACTGTGATTTAACCCCTGGATCGCCCAGGGCGTGTTCCAAACAAACGCATATCCACGCCTTGACTGATTAGCCTCTGAATAATAATGCAGGGGTTTGATATAGCGCTTTTCTTGACACTCAAAGACGCTTTACATTGCATTATTCATTCCCTCCATACTGGATGGTGGTAAACTACGTATGTAGCCACAGCTGCCCTGGGGCAGACTGATGGAAGCGAGGCTGCAAAACGCCGCTATCGGCCCCACTGAGCATCACCAACCACTCACTCCCACACGGCATTCACCCGGGCAGTTTGGGGGTTCAGTGTCTTGCTCAAGAACACTTCGGCATGCAGGGAGGCAGAGATGGTAATCAATCCTGCCACCTTCCGATTGGGAGACGACCACTCTACCAACGGAGCCATGCCACCCCTAATAAAAGAACTGCATTTGTTAGCGTGGCAATTCCAAGGAGTTTTGCAAGATAACTAATTTATAAAGCTGAGCACTTTGCACCACTTTGAAATGCAAGTCACAACGGTGACAGATGACTAGACGTAAGGAGGCCGATGCCAAGCTGCCAGTTTACTCACAGATCACACATTGTGCTTGTTTATATGTCTTTTCTTTCAGAGTTTCTCAGGGATCAGTTCATTTATTCATCATGAAGGGCCACATTCTGGATCATATCCCACCATGTTCAGAGGGTGAGCGACTCAGGGAGCAGGACGACTTCGCTTTTGCTTCCTACAGACAAACAAACATGTAGTGGGAATCAATAATGCTGGGTCTGGGGGTCTCCAGGTTACAGGATCAAAGTTTGAGGCCCTGTTTAGACGGCAGCGTTTACAAGTGAAAATGCAATTTTGTTGTGTTTACAATATAAGTGTGCTCAGAGTCACTAAGTTTTTGAAAACGCTTCCAGGAGGAATATTTTGAAAATGGTCTGACTCTGTAGTGGTCACTTTTTGAAAACTCTGAAGCTCTGTTTCCGTATAGACGGCATAAACACTGCTACTGGTCAAGCGCACCACAATTGAAGTAAATACTTCTGCTACAGATTCCACAATCTGTCTTGTTCAAGCCAGTTTTCATGAATTACATGACATTATCTAAAAATTATCCAGATCTTAGGTTTGGAACCACTTAAATAGCCTTTTAAATACCCATTTAAAAAATAGAAAGTAGTGACTTGTTTCTATAGGTTAGTCATTTCCTCCCTCTTTTATTTCTTGCATAATATGGCCTCCAGTTTACTGTAATCTAAAGAAATAGGGGTAGTTTCTTGTTTTTCCAGTCATTGAGAAACGAACTGAGGTGCGGCTGCACCATCACTCCTTTTTGGTTCTCTGGAATGATTGTAGAATGACTGTCCAAAAACTAAAGAAAGTTAGTAGAAAGCCTGTGGTTACCATCAGTAGGAGGGTTCGACTGAATGACATAGTCAATTCTGATAGTTTTCTAGTATCTGACACCATAGTGGAGAGAAATATGATGTGACTAACACACACACACACACACACACACACACACACACACACACACACACACACACACACACACACACACACACACACACACACACACACACACACACACACACACACACACACACACACACACACACACACACACATTTTTCAATCCTTTGCTGTCTCATCAGTGTGTGTTCAGCTGGATTTTGCAGCCAGGTGGACACACAGCGTCTCTCATGTTCTCTTTGTTGTGTGGTTGTGTGTTTTGGTCTGTTTCTTCTCCAATGTTGTGTGAGCTTCTGTCCTCCACCTCTGACGTGGTGCTGGTAGCTGCTCCAAGGGTCTGGAGGACTTACAGACCGGTTATCTGGGTGATGCATGGCGTAATCAGACTCGTTCTTCGTCCCGCCAAGAGGGAAACCTTCAGAAGAGGAAAAGAGTAACTCAGCAGACAGAGTCGCCCTGCGGGGCTGATGCTTCACGGCTTCTCCTGTCCACCTTCTGAAATGTCCTTGGGCATTCTGAATGACAAATGCAAACTGTGAAATGCTTCAATGAAAGCAGTCCATTCAAAACAGTATCGAAGGCAGGGATGAGAGTAATACTCACAAACAGGCAGTATGATGTCTTTTTGTCCCAAAGGGGCACTTGCATATGTTATTGATTGTTCAGGTACTTGTTGTTGTTAATAAATAATGATGCATTATGTTGTGATACTGTAAGATTGATGTGACATTTTAGCCCATTGTTGTATTTTTGGGCTTGTTTACACAACAACATTTTCAAGTGAAAACAGAAAACCTTGGAAGCATTTTGGGGGTCCAATTACAAGACAATGGTACTCGGAGTCAATAAAAACAACTTTATGAAAACGCTCCGACTCCGTCTCCATGCAAACAAGAGAAAACATGTTCACTACAGCCATAGTAATTAGTAGTTGTGCACACGCTCAGTAGTTTGACAATCAGAACAATGTTTCCTCCAGAGTGTCATGACTCCCAGTCCATGTTCTCCTGAGACTTGGTAGTTTTATAGTTGACAGTCACTGTAATAACAATCCAACATGGTCGTCTGTCTATACGAATATCCATTTGCTTCCATTGTTCATGTTTAGAGCTGATTGTTCGCTGCTCAATGCGTGTGCGTGTGGTCTCATTACCAAAACAAACAACAGCTCCAACAAGTGGCCCAACATGAAAACTACACTGTTTTTAGCATTGCTGCTGTTGCCATATAAACATTTTCAGAATGTTGCCAAGCAAACATGAAACTTTTCAGAAACAAAAACAAAAAAACAATGCGTTTTCTCTTGAAACTTTGTGTAAACGGTGCCTCAGTGTGTGAGTGATTGGGTGAAATTATTGGTGTCAAAACTGAAGTAATAAACTGAACTTTACATCTTTATGATTTAAACCCAGCCAAGGCCCTGCTGATCCAGCCCGGGGAACCGGCTGTGTTTAAAGCAATTATGGCTTGTTTTTACTTTCTTTGGTTCTTTTGTGAGCACTGGTGAATGAGTTTTTCCAAGCGTTGGGGGAAGACATGAAAATGGGTCATCGCCTCTGTAGCAAGCGGATGGGTTAGATATTTGGCATTTACAAGGAGGCAGACAGATCAATGTGAAAACATCAATTTCTAGTCACGTCGTTCAGACCCACAAAAAAGCCCAATTTTTTAAAATATTGAACTTGTCTGTGTCTCTCTTTTATCTTCCAGTTTGGAGAACAGACCCCACAGCTGCCTGCGCCTGTCAAATACAGCCCCGTCCCCAAATCCCAACCAGTAATAACAGTATCTTTTATTCTTGAATATATTTAGACTTTATTATCTATCTGAATCCATCGTGATAGTGTGTGTATTGACAAGCAGCTTCAACAAGAGCTAAATGTCTTTGGTTCCTGTGAAATTAAAAGATACCATTTTAATAAAATCCTGAGAAATGTTAGTAATGAGAATTGAATGAAAAATTCTCCACATATTTGAATATTCCACAGGAAATCCAACATGAATAGGCAAAGGAACTGAAGATGACAGGTTGCTGTAATAATGTGATTTGGTCAGGAGCGAAAAAATCCATTTGCAAATACGAGGACAAGGAGACTCTTCCATGTTCTCTCTGTGTGTGATAGAAACCATAGAGGCTTAGTCATGCACACACGTCTGTCTTTCCTATAGTTTCTTTCAGAATGAATATTGCCTCATATCTTAACTGTGGTGCCACAGGTACTTGGTGATGAAAATACAGATAAACTGATAAAACCTGGGAAGGGTTGTGTAGCTCTTCCTCCGACAACGGTCAGCTGCTCCTGACGATTGCAGGTGCCCACTAATCTCTTCTACGTTTTCCTCTGTTTACTTGGGGCAAACAAAGAAAAGATGAGGAGCTGGTGCAGGGAGATGATATGTACCTGCTCAATCTAGTGCACAACTAAACCCCTTGATAAGGGTTCAGACGTTTGCACGTGGTGAGAATAACCATCCATTTGTGGAGACTCTTGAGCCTCCAGCTGCAGAGTCACACTTGGAGTTTTTGCCAGTGGACAAGAGGGTCGTCAGAGAGGAAAACTCCTGAAAAGCTGACTTTTGTTTGTTCTGATACATGAAACAGATGGTCAGAGTATTCAGCCTTGATGGAGCGAGTTACAAAGCGGTCTCTCCGATTCTGATCGAGCAGCAACTTTTTTCAAATTTTCTTTTATTTCATCATCCTGTAATAATCCCCTCGGGGAAACTTCTTTGCTGAATTGGCCCATTGGTTGCAGGTTGTTGTGATATTGAACTTAGATATCATATCTGAGGAAAAAGGGATCATCAAAACGTATGTGAAAAGAAGCACCGCAGGAAATAACAGCTGTGAAATAAGAATTTTCTTAGAGAAGAGTTGGAGAACCGCTCATCTGCAGCGTTTCTGTTCGCAACAAATAATGACGTGAAAATGGATGAAAAAAAGCACACAGCCGATTGAAGAATCGTTCGCAAAAAGACACCTGTGAATCACTTGTCTCAGCTGACATTTCAGGTTCTTAAGATCACCTTTGCTGCTTGAAACTTCACAGAACCCCCTATGGGAAAAGTGTGAGACATCAGTCACAAACACGAGGCCACAAAAGTTTGTCAAAACTTGTTTTCTATCTGAACTAAAACTAAGCTGTCAGTGGATTTCAAGCCACATGAAAACTCAGGGTTCATCTCTGTTATTAAACATAAACTAAACATCATTCTGACGTCATTGTCGTCAATTACAGTGTTTGTTTGTGACTGCATGTGTATAATAAGGTGCACTTAGATTAAGTACTGTAAAGTATTTTAATATGTCTGGAATTTAAACTCAGTCATAGTTGTTATTCGTGATTTGAACTTCACCTTTGTTGACCTTGTTTCTGTGTTTCATTAGAATGGGCTGTTCCTCCTTTTTTAAGCAGACGCCGGTCCAGGGTGCGGTGGCTGGGGCCGTCGAAATGGAACCGACGTTCATATTTCTGCCAAACACTGCAGTGCCACTGCTCGCCACAGGGGGCAGTGTCGAGATTAGATTTGTAGTTGTAGGTTTGTAGTTATATGATAACCATAATAGTTGTCATTGACTTTCTACTCCTCTTCTCTTCTTCTTTGATTTTGTATTTCGACGGTACAGTGATTTACAATTGTGTGTGTGTGTGTAGAGGCTGAATACCAGATTGAGAGGATTCTCAGCCTTCTTCGTGCTCCCATCTGATAGTTCTGGATTGCTTCATGTCTCTCCTTCCTGGTGGTCTACAGAGCAAACGTGTCCACGGTCTTTTTGATTCTTAATCTACCTGTTATTAGAGGTCAGACAATTTTATATACCGGTATAAGGTCATTTCTAGATTCAGAATTGATATGGATGTTTTTGGACTTGAATTAGTTCACATAACTTAAAAGATCACCGTGTCTTTAGCTCTTTGCTCTCTGCTTGTTTACTGATCTCTGTCATTCCAAACCACGGACATCTACATGTTTTCAACTTCTGCTGCAACTACCTGCAGTCACTGTTGGAGGGCTGCCAGTGGTTTCCATGGAAACACTGAAACACTGAAACACTGAAACACGGCTCTGTCACACCTCTGACACACTTTTATACCATCTGCATGCACGGTCTCATACATCACAACACATCCACTGGTAAAGTTGTGATGATTGTGATCTACCTGTGTTGTGATTTGTGTGTTCGAGGATGAGAAATCTCACAGCGGCTGCTCTGTACTTCGGCCTGTACTGACTTGATGATCTACCTGTCAATCAGTCACAGCAGCCAGAAGGATTCACCCGGTGTCAAATACAAATGGGGACTTTTAGCTACATGCTGATACTGACTACAGATATGAGTGCTTATTAAATGCCATCAAGCCTAATTCATGCTCCATACGGAAATGAAGTGCATAGATAGACACACTGTCCTGCGCGTACTCTAGACGCAGTCGTATCCTGGCACCTTTAAAGCTATTGGAGGTGACACCGTGTCGCAATGTATAGCTTTTGGGTATTGTTGCACATAGAGTATTAATGAGACCTAATGGCATTAAGTAAGTACTCATAGCAGTACTTGGTATCAGCAAGTAGCTAAAGGTTTTTTCTTTTTTTTTCTTTTAAGTGATATCAGTGCATCCCGAGTAATTACTGCTCATAGAGTGACACAAAAATAACATAACGTTCAATTTTTGGGGCTCTTTGTACAAACCAGCATCGTCCACAAGGGCGTGCACCCCAAAATGGGAGATCTGTATTGTGTCCCATTGTTATCGCGAATACAGGAGACTACTATCATAAACCCATCTCTCATTTCTCTCCAATAACAATGTTCCTGTGACTCTCCCAGCTGCTCTTCATGTCTGTGTGATACATTTTGTGCCTGAATGTTTCACAGATTTGTGACAATACCAGACAAAGATGATATCGTCCATGACTGACAGTTTCTGCAGTCCATCAATATCCGTACCCATCAAAATCTCCATGTACTCTCACAAGAGGAAGTTGCGGTAAGAAAAAGTTTCAGAACGAGCTCCAAGTTTGATTGTCTTCCCTAATAAAGTTTGAGAATTGATTTGAAGACAATTTAAAGGAGATAGTAGACGTGATAATACCAGCTGATGACTCTTTTAAGTTTACACTTTACACCTCACAGTACTAGACTATCTTTACAGTACAAATAAAGTTACCATACCATGAAAATAACTAGATATTTGATGACTGCTTCCAGCTGTGTACAGATATTATTCATAGTGTACCTTTTGGCCATTTGTCCAAATCATAAAGTTCTGAACAGGAAACAGAACAAATCTAACATGAAGCTAAAGAGCCTATGAAAAAAAAAAAGACCAGCTGTAATGTTCATATACAAAACATTCACGCTTGTCTTGCTATATCAAGACGCTGAGAATTAAAACGCATCCAGCTGAATCCGTTCACTGCTTGCTGCTCTTTCAGTGCTGAGAAAGTGCTTCAGTGCTGAAGGGAAATGTTCTCGTCTCAAAAAGTGATGAATCAAACTCAGTGAAAGTGTTTCTTCAGCACGTAGCTCCATGGCACCCGGGGGGACCGACATTAAAGATAAGACAGCCTTAAAGCCTGCGATGAACCTCAAAACTACCAGACCAGAATGTTAACTCCACTCTTGATAATTATTAGTTGATTAAATCAGTTTTTCCCTAACTTTATTTTCCCTGGAAGCGCCGGAAGATCACGTCAAAGAAATGTTGCGGACTTTGTCAATTATTACAGTGAAGCCAAACACCTAAAACAAAAGTAGTGGGTGGTTACAGGTCTGTAATAGAATTTTTAAAGTGTTGTATGTGGTTTTATTTGGCAAATACAAATCGAACAGGGTGTCAAATCTCAAGTTATGATATGTGTCACCATCCCACAGCCTGGGTTGGTGACCACAGGAATAAACAACATACTATGAGGAGTGTTGTCAACAATCACAGTCGTGTCGTCACTGCAGATGATCAGGAAACTTCAAAATTATAGCAGATAAAATGACTATATTCTAGTTGCTAAGCGACAGATAACGCCTGAGCCAGTAGGATCAATTTATGGAAAAATGTGTGTGTAGAGACGACTGTAAGTGAGTCAACACAATGATGTTTCCCCTGATATCCATCCATCCATCCATCCATCCATCCATCCATCCATCCATCCATCCATCCATCCATCCATCCATCCATCCATCCATCCATCCATCCAGTCCCAGCGTACTATGATCGAAAGCAGGAAACACCTGGACAGGTCTTCAGTCCATCACAGGACAAACACACAGAGACAGACAACCATTGGGGCACATGCATGTTTTTGGACTGTGAGAAGGAAACACACACACACACACACACACACACACACACACACACACACACACACACACACACACACACACACACATTTGAACATGGACCTTCTCCCTATGAGGTGAGAGCACCATATTCCTTGCTCGTTTTGATCATCCGGAATGATTTTATGACACTAATCTATCCTTTGACTGATAGATGATACTCAACCTGCCAATTCAGACGTCCCTTTGTTTCCAAAAACGTCAGACTGCAGCAGTTTAGATGAAACCACATCCAGATCTGATCCGACTTGGTTAGCTTCCGTCAATTTCAGAATTCCTCTCATGGTTTGGAAGCACATTTCACTCCCAGGGAGCTGAACTTGAGGTGATGTAGGTATTTTTTTTAATCCAGCAATATTTTTCCACACACCGTAGACTCACACATCCCTTCTACCCCGTTGTTGTTGCCTGTTGATACTCTTACAGGTTGTGGTTGCACTGATGTTCCAGCAGACAAAGAGCTATCGAGAGATTTAACACACAAATTCCTCCAAGTCACAAAGCGGCAGAGGAAGACGAACGTCAGTATGTTTTAGGGGGAAATGTCTTAGTTTGTTTGAAAATGCCTCATTATTTTTCACATCTACATTCAAATTGTGAGAAATGGACAAATGAAGGTGAACATGGGTTTGAGGAGAAGAAAACGCTCAGCAGCCGAACATCAGACCTCTACGGCTGCTCGCTGAAGACCGGAAAAGACAAACAACTGATTCTCTGAGTCGCATATTTGTCAGAACAAGCTACCTTTCTGAGAGACTTCAGACGGAATTATTCATGCCTGCGATTCTTCACAATGCTGAGAAAGTCTCTCAGAAAGTTCCCGTCCTGCTCCTCTCACTGTAAAGTCAGTACTGTGCTGTTGCAGCATTACTTCAGGGTAGAGCTCTATATCTGTCACTGTCTGACACTGGTAGCCGGCGGGGAAAACATCACATGGGCTAAAAACAGAAGAAGAAGCATGCAAATCGACTGAATGTTCAATATCTGGAGTGCTGAGGAAAACAGGCTCCACTGGAACCAGGAGACCTGCAACTCGTTTATCTGTGGATTTCCACACTTTCCGGACACTGGATCTCACGCTTTCCTACATCTTCAGGCTCAGACCTGAAGTTCCTGAAGTCGTCTCTCATTTCACCTCTCCTGTTGTAGGCACTGAATTAGAGCAAATATAAGACCACTCGGATTATAAGATGGGACTCAGACCCCATTTACATGGCAACCTCAAGTGAAAAGCGCATCGTTCTTTAAGTGACCTCACTTTTTTTTTTTTTTAAACCTCTGGCACTTTACCACTTCTCTTTGTGACCATTTCAAGCTATTCATTGGATTTGAATGAAGTGAACTAAAATAAATAACTCTTGTAGAGTAGATCTGACCTGTAGTGTAGATCGTTTCACAAAAATAAATAGTGGTACTTCCGTACTTCTTTCTGTATCTTACCTCCCATAGCCCACCTTCAAGGTCACACTTTGGGATAATCACTGCAAGATTAGTCTATATTAATGTAAAACATTAGCACTGATTGGCATGTAGAGTGAAATCCAAGAGCATCACACTGAAGGCCCCGACACATGATTTCTGACCTTCGCTGATGAAAGATAACGATCATACAAGAATCATGGCAATATCATTGGTCTTGGCTCTAAATCTTTGGTCCTACGTCGCTGTGAGACGGTTCAAGGATGGCCTCATCTTGCGACCAAAGACAACCTGCGATATAATTCACACAGTGTCAGATAACTGGGGTGATAGTAGCTGCTGCTACGACCTGTTTGTTACGTTTACATGTCGTGTGTTTTGTTTGATAATGAAAGAGCATTACATTTAATGCTAACGTAAAATGCTATTGGATGTTATCCACTGATGCCAGTAGCACGGTACTTAGTAATATGATCACTTTTTTCGGTAACAAGTAGTCTATTTTCAAACCAGTGATCAGGTTAAAGTCTGTTATCCAAGTCACTGTGTTTTACTTTTGTCGCATCCGACAGTAGGTTGGAAAGAAAGACGAGTTTCTTTGTCTGTAAAGCCACATTATTACTGAACAGAACAGATATAGATTGACTGGGCTGCTCCTTCATTCTCCTCCAACCGGAGCACCCCCCATCCCCTCCCTTCTATTCTATTCTATTCTATTCTATTCTATTCTATGTTTAATGTTTATGACGTGTTATTCTTGCACAATCTCGTCAACGATTTGTAACAAAGGTCATGACCCAGACGTCCCAGTGAGCCTCTCACAGCCGCCGTGGCCACAAGAGTCCACAAAACCACAGGAAACCCCAGGAAACACACAATTTCCCATGAATCCTGTCCAGCTGCTTCACAGGGGCACAACTCTGAGGTCTGTGTCAGCGAAAATTCTCTGTTCTCATTAGGAGGCGCTCTTCTACTGAGTGGATACAGGAAGAGGTTCAATCTGCATGTACCGCTGCATGAAGACGGCACACAGACGATGAATAACTGAGTAGGTGGAGATCACTGTCTGGATGGAAGAACAACAGTTTCAATAACAGCAACATGTCACAGCCAGCAGGACGATGAGCAGTGTAACCTTGTCCTCTCAGAGGCTTCTCCTTTTTGTTTTACTCAGCATGCAGTGATACGTTTCTCCCTATTTACTGCTGACTCCTGAGCCTCCCTCCTTATGAGTAACTACTCTGATTGCTACAGAAGCTACTGTCATATTTGTCCTTTAGGTCCACATTAGCTTTCCTGTTTCACACCACTAGCATCCAGCCGAGCTCATAATAATTGGACGTAATCGGACACCACAAATGAATGACAGGTGATTGATGAAGAAAACCCCATTAGAGTAAACATCTGTAAAAATGTCTTTCTAACTAAATCAAAGCTTTTCATCATTGATGAATCTTGGTCATTGTTGAAAGCACGTGTGGAACAGAAGAGATTCAGAGCCAGTCTTTTAATGTGATGACCTTAGCCTGAGGCTAACAACACACAACATAGACATGAAGTGTATTTAGGGAGTTTAGAGCTCACAATAAACTGTAATGAATACCCAGAGTTTATGTTGGCGTCTATGGAACTGTTACATTATGGAAGTCTAAATTATAGCCAGGCTACTTAGCGTTAATTCACCTCTATGCTTCAGCTTAATTCTTTTAGGAATGCATACTAGTATCGGGTATTGGGTCTGATATTACATGGATTATTTGTACTCATACTCATAACAGATCCCCGATACAACCCACCAAGTATTTCATGATGTCATCCGTCAGCAACGTCAGCAGCAGGTAGACGAGAGAGGACGAGCACTGCCGGTGGTTTGGAGATTCTTTAATATTAATGAGAATGACAAAAGCAAGACAGATTGTAAATTATGTTCTGACAAAATATCAGGAGTAGGAGAAAGATAGTTGATACAACACCAGCAACTTAATCATTAGCAACTTCATCACCAGCATCTTTTACAGAATCCACGTTTATTATTAACACACCTATCTCATTTGTTTCTCATCGTCACAGATTTAAAAAAAACAACCTTATTAGCTCTTGTGAATACAGAATGTAGGGCTACTATCATTATTCTGGCTTTAATATGATATCAATGCAGAGGTCCTATAAATTGAGAGACATTATAAGCCACACTTGGTGTTTACAGATGACTCGCCCAGATTTTTGTTTGTGTGACAGTAACAAGTAGCTGTGATGTGTTAGCTACTAAACGGGCTCAGGACGATTCTACTCCGAGCCGTGCTACATGCTACATGCTAAACAGGAGCTGACCATGAAGACAAGGGAGATATGTTTAGTTTTTTTTCTGATTAAAGCCTTGAAGACTGATGGAGGTGGTGGGTTGGTGGAGGAAGTGGAGCTGTTTCCTGGATTCTTCACCGTCTTTTCACCGCTGCAACTCCAACAGATGTTTGCTGACGTGCATCTTGAATTCCTCTGAATCATCCACAAAATGCAGGCTCCGTATTTACAGGTTTTCACAAATATTTAGTTAAGGAGTGAGTGAGTGCATGGTCCATTTGATCTGTAAAGTTGTTTAGAGCTTTTCTATCTACAGCAATGAATACTAATTGCCTAATGTTAGGTAATAGTTTATTTGAAGGAAATATGAATGTTACCAAATAATGAAAGACAGAGTGTCTGATTTTCTAAAATCGTGCATAAAATGTGTTGAATTGCACACTCACATAAACTGATTGTATTTGCAGGCATTTTGTGGGTGATTTACTATTACCACCATAGTTGTATCTGCGTTGAAACAATATCCTGTCCGTGTTTATTGCAGAAAGTAAACACTTCAAGTGAAATTGCATTGTATATGTGTTTTTGTTTCAGACAAGTTTTGCGTTTATGTGGAAACGTTTTGAAAATGGTGTCCATTTCCACCGAAACGGCAGAAACCGAAAACAATGTACATGCAAGGCACATACCACACACACTCATGCAGCAGAGAACAATCCGCTCTGCAGATTAACAAAAAACACAAGCATTCTAGTGGACAGACGACCAAGTTCGATTATTATTACAGTGACTGTCAACTGTAAAACTACCAAGTCCCTGGAGAACATGGACTGGGAGTCTTGGCACTCTGGAGGAAAAAATTTATGAGATTGTCCAACTACTGAGCATGTGCACAACAACTATGGCCATGGTGACCAAGAGCAGGAGCAGGAGCAGGAGCAGGAGCAGGAGCAGGAGCAGGAGCAGGAGTTTCAGTAAGTTGGGTTTTCGCCTGTTTTAACGGAGACAGAATTTACATTATAAAGATCTGGATGGGAACTTCTCTGTTTCCCCAACAACGAGGTCTTGAAGCTCCTCAAATTGAATTGTTATATTGTGTTCTTGTAGAATAAAATAAAAGGATAATGAGCTGAAATCACACGGTTCACGGGGTCTTTAAATGGATCCATTGTTTGTCGTAGTTTGACATGAAAGCAGCAGCCTGCAATGTGAGGCCGAGCTGACCTTCATCCTGAGGGCACAGCGAGACATTCAGCAGGTCAACGTCAGCAGCAGGCTCACACACAAACAAATCACATTTACTCTCCGACAATCGAGTTGTGCTGATTCCATTTGTCCCAAGAGCCTACAATTATGTCTCTGCCCTTACGTGAATTCCTCATTTTTCATTATTATTAGTGCAAAGTAGTCTGCAATAAAAAAAAAGAAGTGGATCAATACATCAGAAATACATCTGTGTTGGATTAGTGGGCAGAACTGGAGGCTCTCTGACTCTCTGGAGAGAGTCTGTCGATGTGGTTTGAAATGAAAAGTTAACAACACCACAGGGTTTGGATGCACAAGACTGTTTACTTCGGAGAGCTGCATTTGTTCTTCGTGGATCTTGTCAGGCTTCTTCAATCAGTTCAAAAGCATCTGAAATTATCTTGAAATTACACATCAGAATAAATAGGTCAAATTCATTGCAAGAAATTCTAAGTCTTTTTGAATGCTCTAAACCAGAGGTGTCAAACATGTCAATTCAGCCCAATACCACCATGAGTGGGTTGGACTGGTAAAATAGTGCCATAATACCTTTTAAATATGCTTTCAGGGTCTCAGTGTCGTTTTGTGTCCACTACTCTTTAGGAATGATCAGCTGCTCCTGGAGGCACTGGGTTCTAAACAGAAGCTCAGAGGGGACAAAGCTTTTTCTGTTATGGAACGAACTTCCACCGTGCATCAGACAAGAACATTCATTGTCCATTTTTAAAAATCTACTCATAAAACATTGTTATTCAATTTCCTTCTTTTAATTGTTTTTTAATGATCACATCTGATGTTTTTAGATTTTCATGCCTTTTTAACTATGATTGTTTTTAAATCAGCTATTTTAGAAATAAAGTTGAGTTGTGATTTAATTTGTAAAATTTGTACCATTTGCTTGATGGTTTGGTGGATTCAGAGCCTCCTGCGGGTCGGTTTTGGCCCACGGACCCTATGTTTGACACCCCTGCTATAGGCACAAGTCAAACTGAAAATGACCCAATAGTATTGTAGCTTAATCTTCTCAACATATTGCTGATGCACACACAAACTGCACAAGAAATGAAAGGAGAAACTCTTCAGATATTGAGTCATTTCTTAACAGAAGCTTAAAGACTCATCTTAAAGTTTCATGGGGCTCTTTGCAGCATGCGTGAGGCATCTTGCTGCTTCAACACAACCGAGTGTACCAAATGCATCGCCTTAGAAACTTTAGAAGACAAACAGCGCGACAGACACCCACAGGAACTTTACAGTCACCAGTTCACCTCATGGACCTGCTGCAGTCGTTTCCCGGCTGAGACGAGTCCAGGGCAGGAATGTGAGCAGAGGCGAGAGAGTAAAGCCGGCAACAAGAATCCTTTATTGTGAGGCAGACATTTGAAGAAGAGGCTGAGCGGTCATTAGAGCGGTGGAAGGAGGGGGCGAGCGGACTGATAACCAGCTGTGGAGAACCAAAGACTTCAAACGAGGATGGGGTTCGCCTCCATTTGTTTCAAATTCTGCAGGAATTTCACTTCAGAAATGACCGCATTCCTCTGCTTCCTTTTTATTCCTAGTGTCCAATCTTTTCCATTGTGATGTGAAGCGATGTGAAACCACACGGGGACCTCTCAGCGAGGACCCTCTGCCTCTTTAAACCATCTTATCACAGGAAGCCTCCATATGGTGGAGGCAGACGGAGCGGGAGGAGGAGAACATCTGTAAAACAACATGGTGGAGTGGGAACCGTGAGCATGAAGACTGAGTAGCAGCAGCTATATCAACCTGTCACACGTTGTGCTCAACTGTGAATATCTCAATTTAATGATCAGGAAGACGGACGCCTGTTGAAATAATCACAGCAGCAGATAGACGGAGCGCTGCAGCTCTCTGTAAATAAAAGCTCAGCTCCTCAAAGACACTGCAGCTTGTTATAAACAGGATGCTGGTACTCCTGATCTATTTCTGCTCAAAGACTGTACATCTTGCTTTTAGAGCTTCGGGAGCGACGTGACGGCAGTGTGTTCTTCGGCAGAAACACTGTCCTCCAGCCTGGAAAAGCACTGCTGGATGACACTGGCTCCCTTCGCAGCCAGGTCTCTGGATCGGAGGTTGTCAGAATGATCTGTGGAGGGTCTGCAGGTGGTCTGTTGCAAGACGTCTTTGATCAAAAGATGTAAGTCAATGTGACGAGAAGTGAGAACAAAAAGTTTGGCTCTGCAGGTTTGCCGCCTCCATCGTGCTCCAGCTCCGTTCTTCACAGATCCACAGCCACCAGATACTGAAGTGAACTCGTTATCCTGTTACAGTGCTTCCTGCCAGCAGGGAGGCTGAACAGCCACTTCTTCCCGTCGATGCTTTTTAAAAAAGGAACAATTTTCATGTTATAGTTTCTTTTTTAATCAACAATGTCGTGGAGGATGTTTTTACCTGGCGGACATGTTTCCGCTGCTTCTGCAGTCTTCCTCAGAGCATCATCTGATGTTTGATGATGAGTTGGTCTTTAACTATGTTATCGGTTCAAAAAGACAAAATAACATCAAGTTAAAATAGGCAAATGAACAGAATTCAGCAGAAAAAATGTTCATGTTCAGAGATCTGATGAATCTGACAAACAGCGATTTGATATCCGGTGTTAAAAACTTTACTAGTTTCCACAGTTACGTGCTAGTAACTGATTACTTTTAAGCAATTAGGGAAACAGAACAAGAGATGCACAACATTGGATATGTGCTAATATCCAATATGACGATGTTTTCCTAACTAAATGTTGTCAATTGCAATGCTGTATAGGGGAGCTTTTCCAAGAATGAGTACGAGCGCAGAATTAGACCCAATACTGGTATTGGTATGGTATCGGTCCATCCCTACTTAGTTTTGTTGCGTAAATTGTAGAAAAACTGCAAAACGTCTCTTAATTCCTGAAAATGCAATCCTAATAATGTATCATCACAGTATTGATTATTAATATTTTATTGTTTAAAAACCAGATAATAATGTTTCAAATTTGCATTCAGAATATTGGTTCACATATTTTATGGCATTTTTACTAAAATAATGTCTTTATTACATTTGAAATGGTCATTAATACATTATAAGTCCCTACACAGGCTCACTGCTTTAATCGATTCAATTTGATCTCTTCAGCACATTTTGGAAACAAGGCTTCAGGGTACTTTATGTACTGAACATACGTTGGTATATATACATTTATGGAATACAAATGCAAAGGTAAGTGTATCATAAAGATAATACAAGAATAAAAATTGGATTAACACTGGAGCTGTCAGTGAGAGTGGTGAACAGAGCTGAGACCTTACGCAATCTGATGATAAAGTGCATAATCACTACTTAAATGGGATAAAAGATAAAAAAGGTCATGAATAAGAGATCAAACTAGATGGGAATGTACTTAAATAGATTGTAGAAATAATTATTACAAGTCTAAACTGTCAAAGGAGGGAATTTAACCCATCTTTGATGTCACTGGCGAGAATTATTCACAGATTTCCTTCTTGTCATCTGAGGGTTTTTATCATGTAGAATGTGAAAACATTTGACGCAGACCTTCCAAAGTTATTGCGTTTTGAGCAGCAAAAACATGAAAATCCTTCTGGACAGACCGAAAAATGGCACAAGGCTGTCAGAATCGGTCTGGTCATTTCTTTTTGTCTTTGTAAGAGCTTCATGTGCAATTCAAACATTTAAATTCAGTGTCTAGTGATGGGCTTCTAAAAGTAATACAAATCCTGGTTCATCAATGTTCCTCAGTGGAAAATATTCAACGTGCGGAGGGAGTTCCCCTTCTACTTTTAGGGCAGTGGGATGTAGGACACACACACACACACACACACACACACACACACACACACACACACACACACACACACACACACACACACACACACACACACACACACACACACACACACACACACTCACACACACACACGGGGGTCTTTCATTCCTTTCTCCATTTGGCATCAGTGTGTTTTCTGCTGCTTTTCTGCTGCAGCTGCCTGGAAAACATGACGGCATCTCCAGAGCTTCTCTGAACGCTGCAGACTCCAGCTGTCCCCGCACTGCTGGAGGACATGAGCTCTCAGTATGTGTGTGTGTGGGTGTAGAGGTGTGTGTGAGGGTGTGTGGGGTGCCACCCTAACAGCTGCTAGACTGCCAGACAACATGGGCAGAGAACATTTGACTAATCTTGTATCCAGATGCTCTGCATATCTGTGTGTGTGCATGCGTGTGTGTGCGTCTGTGCCATTAGTGTGTTTATGACTGGCTATTAAGCTGATACTGCAGAAAACACACACACACACACACACACACACACACACACACACACACACACACACACACACACACACACACACACACACACACACACACACACACACACACACACACACACTACACAACTGACAGCTTTTATATAAACGTGCTATTTGAATCAGAACGAAGACTTTTATCAATGAAAAGAAATTGAACCTGAAGTTAGAGGAAATCTGAGCAGTGTTGATGTTTTTTCAGTGATTCCTCTCAGACTCATATTTATTCCCTTCATGGGAAAGCTCATGGTCATGCGCAGCACATTATAATTTCAGAAAATCTGACTTTTATGAAGCCATTTAAAGGCTTTTCTGCAAGGCGGGAAGATGAGCTGTGTGTATTTGTTACTATATCTGTTGAATATTTATTAAGAAAGGAGAGAACGATGCAGCCGCTCAACAAAGAATATGGTCTGATGAGGATGATGAAGGTCTACATGTGCGGGAGGAGGTTGGGGTTGATTGACAGATCACACTTATCAGGGATGTTGGTTCCCATTGTGGGGGTTTGAGGCTGATGTGAGGTAGTTAAAAGTAAAAAATCTAAATAATACCTTCAAGTGAAGGATGGCTTCACTGTAATGTTGTGGCACCTTGGAGCTCAGAGGGGGTCAACATTCTTTCTTAAAGGCGATCAAAGTTGGCACCAAGGAAGAAAGTTTGGGTAGCGTTTATCTGAAAGACTGGAATCGAAGCACATGCAGGAAATAAAACATTTCATGAAGTTATATTAACCTTGAAACAACATAAGTATTGGTTTCGAAACATAGTGGAGTAATTTGAGAAGAACAACAATGCCCAAAAGTCTAAAGTTCTAAAAATCCCTCATGGTTTGGTTGTCTGTACAAGAGCCTATGAAGACTGCTTGTCAAGCTTGTTTGAGCTCGCACGTGAACCTTCAGGTCTCTTTACTCTCATTGGATTGTCTGTAGCTCGCAGCCAATCGTAGTCCTAATTCCAGTTAGAGGGGGAGGGGCTTGTGCTCACCTACTGGTTGGTGTGCTGAGCTCAATCAGAAGCTGGTTCATCATCCGAGCTGGATCAGAGAGATTTACTCTGAGTAGAACTGTTCCTCATTTCAAGGGTCAACAAATAGTGGTCCTGGGTTTATGTTGGGGAGCGTTAAGATCTACCAGAGGTAAATAGAAGTGTGTATATTGTGCTCTGCTTGCTATTTAGGAAATAAGAGAGGAAAAGAGAGGAGGACTGTGGCGGATGCACTAGGAGCTGAGTCTGCTGAAGCTTGTTACTCCACCTGCCATTTCCCTTGCTGCCGAACTGCAACTTGTCCCTTTCACCCCATTTACCGTCATCTTTTCATGTTTCCCCACCACTGGTTATCACTGGAATGGGAAGTTCAGAATCAACACTTTGCATGTGCTTTTTTTTTTTGTTTATGCTGGGTTCACCAGTGAAGTGGCCATTTGTTTCTGGTCTCCACGTTCACGAGCATCAAACTGGGTTTTGTCTTGTTTACTTTTATTTTAAATGTAAGCCCTGTGTGGATGGGTGAGTGAGTGTGAGTAGAGGTGACAATGGTTTAGGTTCAGGTTAAAGTTGCTTTTGAGCCTTTGCTGGTATTTCTGATTGGAGGTGACATTTCATTGAAAGGGTAAATGAACAAATAGGTGTTTCATTTAGAATTACCACTCCAACCAATCATTATAATATGTCATAGCTACCTGGGACTGGGGTTACACATCCATCCATCCTGACCAGATTAACCACCTCAACTGACTCCAACACCTTGAAATGTGTTGATCATGGTATAGAGTGGAAATACATATTGTTCTTTTACTGTGAAGACTTTGTACCTTCCAAAACATTCAAATCCTCAAAATCCACGTGCTATATTGTGTGGAATTAATAAGAGGAGAAGTTGTAGTTTCAAGAGAAGTAGTTAAAGATCGTTGACATTGAACCCATAACCAATGGCCAATGAAGTTGCATGTGCCGCGCCTCCATTGTATGATGAAACAGAAGATTACACATTGTGCTTTAAAAAGACGTCTGGAGGGATTGACTGGTTTGCTGATAAGGCATCGATACAACCACTCCACACTGAACAGCCCTTAAAGTCTCAGCCTCCCATTGTGCCAGTTACTTCTGTTAACTTAATTAATCTCAAGTCATCACTCGGGGAATCTGTGTCTCTGCAGCATAGAATTGAATAAACAACATTTTATTGTCCGTAAAATAGATGACAACTCTCCCCAAATTTTATTGGACTAAAGAAACCTGAACAGGTCATCGGGCAGATAGTTCTGGTTCTGGTTCTCCTTCTATCAGGCGAGTGTTGGTCCCATCGACCATTCCTCCAAACGGTCCCCCAGCTCCGGTCCTGAAAGACGGACAGTTAATATATTGTCAAACAACTGCATGGAAGAAACTTGAAGCATGATTTAGCATGTAGCCGTTTTTACGTTGCATCTATCAAACCCCACTGCTGACCACATCAACCCATTTCAGGCCACAGGTTACTCCTTATGTAAGGACTACAATGACAAATCGTCTCAATGACTTTCTTGGACATGACAAAAGTTCTCTGGACTCAAAGGACATCACAGTCACCAAATCTCAGACCAACCGAGCAGCTGAGTGTTGAGGAGGAACACAAGGCTCCTGTCATGCACGTTACGCTCAGAGTGTCAATCTCATTCCAAGAATTCAATATTCCAATAATAGAGGTCTAAAGAAAGCATCGCTGAACGTCTTTCAGAAGTAAAGATTTGATAGAGATTCAGCACTCTGGGAAATAACGTGGGTCAATAGTACAACGAGTATTTACAAGATCAAGAGAAATGTCAGGACACATGGGACGACAGGGGAAACTGCTCAATAATAGATTAAAAACATGTTTGTATAGTGGGAATCACTGGTAGTTGACAGTCACTGTAATAACCATCCAACTTGGTCTTCTGTCCATACAACTGTACGTGTACTCCCATTGTTAATGTTTAGAGTTTATTGTTCTCTGCTGCATGCTAGTTTAATAACTTCCATCAACACTTCAAACTTCATTGTGACCGGATTCATTTAGTAATCGTAGCTCTGCTCAGCACTCCGTCCAATCACTCCATGGTGAACTCCAGAAACAATCCAGTTATGATGCTTTAATGAGGCATAATGCACAAACAACCCCCATGTGAATTCCACTGTTTGCGCCTGACGTCACTCGTGCTGTTAGTTTTAATTGATCCCTTACAAAATACATGCAAAATGAAAGCTCAATGTATTACTGTGGACGTCCTCAGTCCATCACAGACTTTGGGACTTCGGCTTCTGGGTTCCACTGTATTGCTGCCATCAAATTTGTAAGAAACAATATACATTTAAACGTTTCAGTTTTATTTAATATGCTGTTCTGTGATAAAATATTTAAGAAAAACAACTCTGAAATGCATGTGGCTGTGTGTCTTTATGTCATTGGTAACTCTTAGTTCTTACTCGCAGAAACAATCCCACTGTAACACTGTGTCACCGTACGACACTGAAGCTCTCTATTCCGTTGCGGAGACCGAGCTCACACACTCCCATTAACACTCACTTACACCACATGCACATACACCAGCACGCATCCCCTGTGATGTTTTGCTCATTAACTTTATTACATCCCATAATTTTATGAGCCTTCTCGCCAGTTGTTATGATAGCAGGCTTAACATCAGCGTGAAACCAGACTGTGTGCAGGTTTTTATCCACTAACACCCACAGAGTGTGAGGATGTGTGTGTGTGGGGGGGGGGGGGGGGGGGGTTGGGGGGGGGGGGGGGTGGGGGTGCATATCGTCATAAACCACAGGAACACCGCAGGCGCGCTTCCACTCTCAACACCTCAACAAGGGTCCTATTTGTAGCCATGCTTTGTAGAAGCTGTGTGTGAAGCTTCAGTTGCTGGAGGGTCGATGTAATCAAATAATAAAAGTGAGAGACATGATGAAACAGTAAGATGATCATCAGAGCAGAACAACCTGAAGGGAGATACATTAATCCCTCCCTCCATCCATCCATCCCTTTTACTGTTTCATCCACTTAGAATCAGTCTGCTGAAGGATCATTGTCTCCCACACCTTTCCCTGCTCACCTGGTGAGCCCTTGAGGCCACGTTCACACGTACCTGGGCTTTTACAAAAACGGACATTTCCCCCTCTACTTTGAAAAAATATATAAAAATCTTCATATACTACATGGACCCGGATATACATCTGCCCAGTCAAAATCCTGGAATAAAACACCACGTCACGAGGTGTGATGTAAATATCTGCCCCCCCCCTTTAGACGCAACCGGAGACACAGAGTTCATCCAGATCTTCACTGCAGCCGGAGTTTCCAGGAATCATCGTTTGTGGTGAGTCGTAGCTGCGTTTATGTGTAATTGCGTGGCCCAAACACAGAGAAATATCAAGTTTTTTTTCAAATACCCATGCACGCCTGAGTCTCCTCTGGATCAGAACCCAGTGGGATGTACCTGATGCACCTCAGGTGGTGAATGTCATGTCTCTGTGTCTGTCTGCCCCTGTGTGTCTCGCCTCATGTTTTTAATTATCCAATGGTCTTTTCCCTCTGTGTGCTCCCATCGTTATGAGTTCCACCTGTGTCCTCCCTTTCCCTTTGTATTTAAACCCCTCTCCCTCTGGACAGGCCCGTCTTGTCGCTACCATTTCCTTGTGTTCCCTGGACTTTTTCCATCAGTAACCTCTGGTTTTATGGATACTTGGGAGTCTGGGTTTGGGTCCATCCTGACAGTGAAGCGTGCGAAAATCCTAATGAGATTCTAAAACCAACCTCTCATTTGTTAAGAAATGCCCCAAAGTCCTTGACCATAGAAGGGAATGAAAACACAAACCAAGCTTTGCTTTTCCTCAGCTCTGGCTTCACATAATCCAACATGGTAGCTTCAGCCAGCCTCTTACTACTGGAATAAGATAATCAGGAGGACCTACTGAGCTTCTTTCCTCTCTCGATCACCATGTGTCACTATTACATGTCACTGACATTTGCCTCTCTCTCAGTCTCTGCTTCCAGTCTGTCCTATCATTTTCTCTCCTTCAAATAGCAGAAAGTCTCCACCTCTGAGCCTGGTTCTGCAGGTTGATTCCTACAAAAAAACGGGAGCTTTTCCTTTCCACAGTCACTTATGTTTGCTCGTGTGGGTTAGTTGGGTTTTCTCTGTAAGAGTACCCTGAAATAACTTTCTTGTATTCTGCACTAGATGAATAAAGTAGAATTGAATTAAACTCCTTCAATGTGTGTAATTCCTCCCTTCCAAAATGGATTCAGACATACAGTAGACCGGCTGGTAAACGTTATACTCAGAATGAAGAGAAAAGGACAACATCCTCTGCAAACCGTTTAACAGTATGTCATTTAATGTTTGTGTTTTAAAAAGACAAAATGAGAATTGTTGGTATCTTGGCCTCAAACTGAGCAGAAATGAGGATTAGCATTGGGACTTTGCGTGGTGCGTCTGTTCTCTGGTGGGCCTGTCGAGGTCGGAGCGTCGGGACATGAGAGGTTGTGGGAAGTGTGGAGCAGTGGAGGAGAGGTCAAACCTCTTCTCTCAGGGAAAGGAAACACAGTTGACGCACTCTCACGTACACTCTCTGCTCCACTCAGTCTTCTCAGTTCCTACTGATGTTTGCAACAAAGTCCATGGTCCACATTTTTTTACATCTCATCACATTCACAAATTATTTAGACTTTCAGAAGTTTTGTCGTATCACACGATGTCCTTAATTTGCTGTTACGATGGGTTAACACTCGTCTACAGTGTGGAGGACAGCCAGTGAGTCATACTGAAAGACTGCATCTGAGTGACAGTCCACGTCTCTGACGTCCAAGACAACACTCCGATTAATGTGCTTCCAGAACCCGAGCCGCTCTCCCCTCGTGCCAGTGGTCGTTTGAAAATGAATAATGAAGTTATTGCTATCACATGGTGGACATCTTGGGGGATAAAAACAAACCAAAACTCCCCCACAAGAAAAAGACAGAAGAGGACTTAAAAAAAAAACACAAGCTGAAAAATAAGGAGAAAACAGGAGATTCCAGAAAAATCTTAAATTCAAAACATAATAAAAAAAAAAAAAAAGAAGTGAAACTTCATTTAAATATTACAAAAAAAAAACCTGATTACTAAAAATCGGAAAATCAAACAAATCTTACTTCTGTTTGTTGTTTAGTTGCTGTGTAAAGGCAAATCTTCTCTGAAACGAAAATGCAAAAATGATGTACGTTCACTTGAAATGTCATGGGAATTAGGCCCGAGTCTGATGACGCTTTGATTCTTATGTCTCACATTAAATGAGCACATTCACTTTTGAACCAGGTTAGAGTTCAACCTGCAATACCCTGAGCCAAAGCTTCTCCATAGTGAGCTGGAGTGCCTGACACCATCTTTATCACTGAAGTGCTGCTAATTAAAGAACAGAAACAAAAAAACAAAAACATAAAGCCATTGGAAGAGCAGCAGAAAACCACCAAAACATCTAAGCTCAAAACGTTAAAACACACGTGTGCAACTTCATGAGCTATTAAACCAACGTCGGCTCCTCTTTTGATCTGAACCCACTAAAGACACCTGCACTCGCTGCACGTCTGGTGAAAGAACAGACCTGACGGGGGGGAAATGACCTCACAGACCTCCAGAGGATCCTGCTGCACCTGCACATCTTTTTCATATCTTCTTCATCACATCTTCACACCTTCTAACAATCGTCTTCTGTTAAAGACATTTACATTATGATTGATTATTTCTGGTAACCTTTCTTAAACATTCTGTTTGACCCTGTTTTCAAATAGAAACACAAGACTTTCCTAGCATTTTAGGTGTCTGTTTACTGGGGGGAAAAAAACGCAAGTTTTCTGAAACACTGCTCCTGCACATGGTCACCACAACCGTAGTAACTAGTAGTTGTGCACATGCTCAGTAGGACAATAAGAACAATGTTTCCTCCAGAGTGTCATGACTCCCAGTCCATGTTCTCCCGGGACTTGATAGTTTTATCATGGATAGTCACTGTAATAACAATCCAACTTGGACGTCTGTCCACTAGAATGTCCGTGTACTCCCATTGTTATTGTTTCGAGCGGCTTGTTCTCTGCTGCATGTATGCGTGGTTTTATTACAAAAACAAACAACAGCAGCAACTTGTGGCCCAACATGAAACAACATCGTTTTCAGTGTTTCTGCAGCGTAAACGTGAAACTTTTCTGTAAACCAGTCCTGAGTAAATCAGACCCAGTAACTCTGGATAGTGTATGTCATTGACAGGTGACTTGGGAGGAAAACAGCCGTTAAAGCTCTCAAACAGGTGGCCGACTTCATGTCTGCAGCTGACTCATTAACTTCACCTCTTAACTTTTAGTCTCGTGCACGTTGTGCAGATAAAAGAGTTCGTTCTCCAGCCGGAGGAAGGACATGACTGCCAGTGATTAGAGCACTCTGCAGGAACAACCTGCTGATAAAACACACACACACACACACACACACACACACACACACACACACACACACACACACACACACACACACACACACACACACACACACACACACACACACACACACACACACGCGCGCACACGCACACGCACACACTAGAAGCATGTAAACACAGTATAGCTTGCACATAAGACACGCACCATTAAAGTTGTTTGTTTCCAAAGCACAGAGGTATTTCTGACTTCATATCATCGACGTAATGTTTGTAACTAGGTCACGGAGTCTGATATGAAACACTATTTAGATATCATTAGTTACCGATTAGGTTAGAGAACAAAAACGTTTTCCACATCTGAGAGTTACAATGAATATTTTATGATAATAATGACTGAATTCATCTTTTTTTATATGATCTAAATTTCCTCCTTGGGCTTGTTGCCATAACTTTGCACAGACTTCCTTTTTTGAAGTTGATGAAAACAACAACAACAAGAGACTGCAGATCCTCCACAACATCGCCACAAAGTGCTGTACAATTGGCCAAAAGAAGCACAAACTCCAACCACAGGTTCATAAATAAATTTTTTGTGCAAAATAAAAGATGTAGGAAACTTCTCAGGCCCTGTTTACATGACATTGTTTTAAGTAAAAACTTTTTTTTTTTTTAGTTTTCCTTTCATAAAGGTTTTTGCGTTTACATGGTAACATTTTGAAAACGATGTCTGTTTTCACGGAAACAGCAGAAACTCTGAGAACAACGTAGTTAGCATGTGGTCAGTTAGTCCAGTAGTGACCGTCAGAACCAAGTTGATATGGAAGGCGCTAAACAGCACGTTGACCCTCTTGATGGGAAATTTGAGTACAAAACAACCCAGAACATAACAGTTGACTGACATAAAGTATTCTGTACAATCTGCAGGTAGGAATTTTCTTTCCAACAAAGCACTTCCAGCTAAAAATCCACACATTGACGTGAATGGAGGGAAAAGGGCTTGAATACGCCAGGAAACAGAAGCCACGGGTGAGACGCATCACCACTAATCATACACACAGGTGGAGGGTGAACAGGAAGGACAAGTGAACAGAGACGCAGATGAGACAGCACACTAAAGAATGAGACAGGAAGAGACAAATGTATAAGAAACGCAACTTGACGAAAGACACAAGAGGATCCCTTACAGTACCACCCCCAAGTGTAATCAGAGGTTATTGTGTTACTATTTCACTGGTCCAGCCCACTGAAAGTCACACTGGTTTGTATGTGGTGCCTGAGATGAAATGTGTTTGGATACTTCTGCTGTAAACAGTCCAGAGGAGCAGCTGGTGTACAAACCCATGATGGACTAAAAGACTTCAGCCACGTTTATTCAGCAAGTTGTGTTTTGGCACTCTGAAAGGCTTTGAGATTGGCTCTCAGAGTGTAACGCTTTGGAAAAACACATAAACATTTCCTACATTTATAACATCATCATCTGCATACAGGGAGATACTGAGTGTACCTGTAGCATGAAGAAGAGCAGAGAAACTGCCAACAGCTTCACATCCCACTGTTAAATTACAAAAACACAACTCCAGCTTGTGGCTTTGCATGCAAACTAGTGTTTTCATTGTTTGTGCTTATCCTCTTCAAAACATCCGATCGTACAAATTTACTGATGAAATAGTGCAGACATGATTCCGTTTCCAGTTGGTCAGATCGTTCTCAAGCACCTGATGTCACTTGTAGCTTTTTTATTATGGCTGTACAGATATGTTCTCTGAAACACCAAAAACATCGTTACATCGTTTTCAGTGTTTCTGCTGTTTCCTTGGAAACGGACCTTGTTTTCAAAATGCAAACACAAATCTTTTCTAAACAAAAACAACGTGTTTTCACTTGAAAACAGACACCAGATGATCTCAAATGTGTGTCTACGAACATGCAAACGCCACACAGAAAAACCTTGCGTTCAGACTCAAACCGGGGTTCCATGGCTGTGAGGTGGGAGTGCTGACCACTACTCCACTGTACAAACCCAAAACATCCTTGTTCAATTTGGCCTGCGATTCTGCTGTTTGGACAAAATTCACAAAAAGATCCCAGTGGTGAACAATGAACTTCCTGTCCGGCTGATGACATCATCGCGCGCTGCTTCCCATTGGCTGTCACCTCCTGAGCTAACTTCCTGTTCGCTCACAGGGCTTCCTGGCAGTCCGCCAGCTCCCCTTCCCTCTTCCTCCCCCGTCCTGCAGGCCGTTCTATGTGAGACAGGAAGTGAGGCGCACTGGACACTGACCTCACCGCAGGAAGTAAAAAGAGTGCGTGCGTGTGTGTGTAAGAAGTTAGAGCAGACCACAGTTTTGGTTTTAGGAGCATTTTTAATGTGTACATGTCCAGCATGGCTTGTTAACACACTCAACTAGAGGTGAACACACAACACAAATGTATAAAATCTGACATTTTCTAACTAACTAACCCCGCTAACAACCAATAAAAAAAACCAACAAAACACCGTATCTGGAATGTTATTAATGAAATAGAATCAAGTTGGGAGAGAAAAATGCACACAAAGAAATGAAAGTCGGCTCCAGACGGGAGGAGTTAGAGAGTGAGATGCTCAGTCGATTCCTCCTCCGATGATTCAACATGTCGTCTCCATGTAGCTGTAGGAGAAATACAGTTCAGTGAGCAGAGTTCATCCAGTCGTCTGTCTCTGCTCAGTGGTTTCAGGAGGCGTGTGCGGATGTGGAGGAGGTTGTGAAGCTGCAGGGAGTCAGTGTGGAGCTGAGATCAACCTGCTGACTCCACCAGAGGAGCTCGCTGGAGAACCTCGGCTGAGGAGAGTTGCAAGTTCCAGACATCCTGACAGCTCCAGTGTGTGTGTGTGTGCGTGTGTGTGTGTGTGTGTGTGTGTGTGTGTGGGACTCAAAGACGGCGCGAGAGAGAAAATGGGGGGAGGAGAAAAAGAGTGAGAGAAGGCCATTGTTTTTATTACGACTCTCCCCGAGGCTCAGAGGGGTTGGGCTGAGAGGGTGAGGATGGATGGAGGTGGAGGTGGAGGTGGAGGTGGTGGGGTGCTCAGTGAAATCAGGCCTCTCCTTTGGCGCTGCATCACATCAACTGCTGAGTCATCTAAACTGTGGTCTCCAGTGACTCTGCAGTCTGAGGAGATTGGAGTCCGAACCATGATAAGCATGAGGAACAGCCTGTGACCGACAGGCAGACGTCTCAGCATCCTGTCAGCTTTGTGTTTCACCTCCTCCTGACATTTACTGTGTGCTCATGTTTCAACAATTTCCCTGTAGGATTAATAAAGTATTTCTCTTCTCTTCTATATTGTATTCCACTGAGGCGACAACGTGCAAGTGAAAATGCAAAACTTTAGCAGTGTTTTAAGTCCATTTGCACAATGGTCACTAAAAACATACCGGTGCTTTTTCACTTGAAACGTTGTGCAAACAGTCTGTTTCCTCTAATAAACTCTCCACAGGTTACTCCAACAGGAGTTAGACGACATTTCACCCCTGTTTGAGTCTTCACGCTGCAGTGCTTCATCGTTCATGTTGAGATTAGTGGTTTAAACACATTTCAATACGGTTTAACAGACTCTGAGGACTTTAAGCCGTCTGTAATTGTGGCTTTAGGATTGTTTGTTGATGATGAGGAGGAGGGAAGCCTCCTAATGCTGATATAATGAGGAGGCCCTGGTCTTCTCAGTGCTCCTCCAGCTGTTCTGATGGAGGCAGGTTGAGGTCCAGAAGAGGTCGGACGACCTCTAACCACACCTGCTGTTATTTGATGAGAGGATTAGTGTGTGTTGGCTCACAGAGACTGCAGCTTCTGAACGCCATGTTAGCAGCCTGGACCCGGGCTGTGGGACTTCCTTGTTTTGTGTCTGGCGGACACACACACACACACACACACACACACACACACACACACACACACACACACACACACACACACACACACACACACACACACACACACACACACACACACACACACACACACACACACTCCTCCCTCTGCTGTGTTGTTTTACAGCGAGCTGACTTTGTACAGTAATAATTAATCCGTGTGGCGTGCAGCCTGGAGAGGACTCTCTCGGTCTCTCTGAGAAGCCTGTTTACACTTCCAGCTCAGGAGCTTTAAAGAGCTTCCAAATAAGGAGGCAAAATCAGGCGGACTGACCGTCCAGCCCTGTGAGCGCAACATGAAGAAGAAGGGAAACGGTCTTACATTTCTGTCTGTTCCAGAAGGAGGATTTAAAAACTCATCTCCGCTGTCATCGCACAAAAAAGACTCAACCTTCTTCCAGAAAAGTCGACATCTGGAGTTAATGGAGTTTCTTCCAGTTCTCATGACTATAGAAGCTAAATGTTTGCTCTCAGTGGTATTTCAATTCATGAGAAAACGATTGATCTTGTTGTTTAAGTAGCGGCTGTCAGGCCCACATTTGCAACAGAACAGCCTGATCTACTAAGATTCTCTATGATTTGTGCTAAATCTGGAAGCCCTAACAGCTAACAGACTCTAAGATCTAAGAAGTGGTGCCACAAGCTAAATGTTTTCAAATAAAATCCACAATTAAAAGTCATGTTGGGCCAACTGAGGGAATGTCTCGCACCACAATGACAGCATCTCTGCTGAAGGAGCCGATTTCTATCTTCTTTAAAACACGTTGAAAAATTGAAACAATCATAAACAGCGTAAACGTTTTCACACTTTATAAAACACAGTATTATGCACAATCTTTTTCACAGGCCCGATATTTAAGAATCATGGAGGCGAAGGCACCCCCCAGATCGACAGTGTGTTATTGAGGCCCTGTTTGCATGTGCATGTGCACCACGGCCATCGTAAATAGTTCTTCTGCACTCATGCAAGACTTTTCTGAAAAGAAAATGGAAAAAAGATGCGTTCTCACCTGACGCATTGTCAGGGCCCTAAAACCTGCAACCCTTTAGTAGATCAGAGCGTCTGTGGAACAAATCTGAGCCCAAAACCTGCTAACGGCTTCAGAGCTATCGCAAAAGGTCTGCTGCAGGTAGGCTGGCCTCTTTACCATCAAGTCTGGATGTGGAATAATCCTTCTGTAAACGCTGGCAGGCAAACACCAGGTTTTTGTGAACGTTAATAAAAAAAAAAAAAAGCCTGAAAAGATACGAGTTGTAATAATCCTTCAA
This sequence comes from Lipophrys pholis, assembly GCF_963383615.2. Classification (NCBI taxonomy): domain Eukaryota; kingdom Metazoa; phylum Chordata; class Actinopteri; order Blenniiformes; family Blenniidae; genus Lipophrys; species Lipophrys pholis. The sequence continues at coordinate 20,939,194 of NC_137636.1, read as the reverse complement.
AGCGATGATTCAACTTTGACTCAACCTTCAAATTCAAAACTAATCTCTGTCAGAAGAAGTTAAAAGAGACACTTTTTCCTCCTTTGTACTGTCAAGTTTCTCTTTCGGCTGCCTCCAGATGTCTGAGGGTGGAGGGGACACGAGACGATGGAGGAGGAACGACCGTGACCGAGCCGACGTGAAACTGCGATCGCAGGAGCAGAGGTCGGGTTATCAGTGAGGGAAGGAGGGAGAGAAAAGAAGGAGCTTCCTGGTTTAGAAACAATAATAAAAAAACCAAAAAAACAAACAGTCAAACAAAATGAAGCAAAACAAAATGAAGAAAAAAAACAAACAATGTGCAAACTTCTCTCATATAAATAGACTACAGTCACCGCATTGTCGAGCACCATGGGAGACAGGATGAGGTTAGGGTGCGTGTGTGAGTGTGTATGTGTGTGTGAGTGTGTGTGTGTGCGTATACAGTATCTGCATGGATCTACTACCACTAATAGCTGCAGGAGCCTGAGACAGGATGGGGGGGTTAAAGGAAGATGGGCGAAGGGCATCAAAGGTCCAGTTCAGAGTTCAGTGTCCCCATGTCGGGGGTGGGGGTGGAGGGGGGGGTCACACCCAATCCTGAAGCGAGCGCTTGCAGTGCACCAGCAGCCGCGGCGCCCCTTTGCTCTGCAGCGTGTTGATGATGGCGTAGATGAGTCCCAGGATGCACAGCACCAGGACCAGTGGGATGGTCACCATCAGGATGTTCATGGTCCGCTCCTCACTGTCGTCCACTTTCAGCACCACGTCCACCTCGTTGGTGTCTTCCTCGCGGCCCTCGCGGTGGTCTTCGTCGGCGTCTCCGTCGGAGCCTCTGCCCGTGTCTTTGTCCGTCCCACCGTGGTCTGTCCTGTCTTTGCCCTTGTCCCCGTCGCGCCCTGCGTCCGGGTTGAACGGCGGGCGGTTGACGTCCGGGTATTTACGGCCCGAGTCCGTGTCCGTGTCTCTGTCGGGGTCCAGGTCCACACTGCAGCCCATGAAGTCTCTCAGGATGGACTTGGGGTAGCCTGGCTCGCTCTTCATACGGTGGTTGTCAAACTTCCAGTACTTAGAACCCTTGTAGAAGAACGTGTACGCTGAAATATGAAGAAAACAAACTGTAAGTCAACATGACATCACAACAGACTGATAAAACAAGCTGACCAGAAAACTGAAGAACTTCCTGCCAATGGATTCATTTGACTTAAGAACATTTTTGATAAGACAAGTCTGAAAAATATTTCAACCTCATAAAATATGTGCATTCAGATCCGTTTGAAGCCTTTAATCTCAATCTATGAGATTTTAAAGTCTGCTGAAGTTGGAGGCTCGTTGCTCTCTGCAGTGCTCTGGAGGTTAGCATTTAGCATTTAGCATTGCCCCCTGCACTGTGTATTAAGACTCAACATCTTCAAAGCCTCTTGGCTTAAATCAGTGAAGTGAAGCAGAGCTTTGAGCTCATTGTGGTGAGGAGATGTGTTTCTTCTCAGACCTTCAATCTGTTAAAGTAGCAGGTTAAAGTTGCTTCATGTGGTTGGTGCCGGTTAGTATCCAAACTGGAGAGATTATAGTTTCAGTTTTTTTGGGTGGACACTCACTGAAACACAAAGTCTGTGGTCAAGTTTCTCACGTCTGAAAAAGACTTATTTGAGACGTGCAGAAGAGAAGTGAGACGATCTCATTTGAGATCCTGTGAGGGTATACTGGCAGTTACTATCAAAATGTCAAGCTGCTTCCTTGTTACCTTCAACATTGTGTAGCTGAGATAGAAGAATCCGGACACTCTGAAGCGTCACACTCAAATCCAGCTGAGCACAGATCCCATCAGTCATCAGCTGAGATCCTCACGCCCCTCCCTCCCAACAAAGAGCCCGGCCACACCCCCATCCTTTGTCTGAAAAGCTCTGAGCTCACCTCCGTCGTCACTGAGGAAAGCCCCCTTAGGAGCGGAGGGGACAGACGACCCCCACACGCTGATCTGCTTCGGGTAGCCTCTGTCGGCGGAGCGCGACTGCTCGTTGAAGCGCCAGTACCTGCGGGGAGGGAGACGCTTTATCAGTCGTCTGCATCAGAGGAGAGGAGACTTCTCTCACAGTATATATCGTATATCAAACTGCTCAAGTAGAAAACAAGTCAATCTGTTCAAAAGACACACTATACTTCTAATCGGGTCTCCAAATTAGCAGGAGGACCTTTGACATGTGATGATTCAGAGTAGTGTGATGACTGGTTTGGGATCAATACAAACATTTCAGTAGATGATGTTCATGTATTTGTGCTTTGAGATTTGTTGTCAGAGATAACAGTGCTCTTTCTCTTGCTCCTGCCTCAGCTGGACTCTGATATCAAGAAGAAATGACCAAAACAGAGTCTTTGTGGTCAGTGGTTATGAAATAATGCTGCATAATGCTGCTTATTTAAAGAGCGGCAGCCCAAGGCTTCCTGTCTGCCTGAATCTTATTTGTGTGAATAACAAGACATTTTGCGAGTGGAGCTGAATGCTGAGCCACAAACCATAAAGCAGTGCTGTTGCGCAGCGTGACTCTCTGAAGCTAAATGATCCTGTTAAACTGTAAAACGCAGTAACATTACCCTCAGCGGGGCTCCGTCTCAAATTGGTCAAATATGTTGACATGCCAACCGTTAATGCAAAATGCATGGAAACCCAATTTATTGCGGGTCGGTCAGTCGGCCTTTTGCAAAATGTATATTTCAAATGTTGAAATATCACGATGACGATAAATCTGTGATGTATTGTGCAGGAGAAATGAGAGATGTAAGGTGATGAAGAGGTGGATGACACATTACCAGTCTCCTTGGAAGAAGTAAGTGTAGCCTGAAGGCTCCCACCAGATGGCCGTGTCTATCCGGTCATAGGGGATATCTTGACCATAATCCACCAGCTCCAGCGGATACCCCGGCTCCAGGTTGGCCTCCCTGAAGAGCCAGAACCGGTTTCCTGACACCAAGAGAGGAGACGGGCCGCTTAATAATCCTTTTTGTTACATACATCTGGACATTCCCCATCCACTCCCACTCATAACCCTCTCGCACTCTGGAAAATGTTCACACACACACACACACACACACACACACACACACACACACACACACACACACACACACACACACACACACACACACACACACACACACACACACACACACACACACACACACACACACACACACACACACACACACACACACACACACACACACACACACACACACGCACGCACGCACGCACTTTGTCGACAGGCTCAGAAATGCTTGTGCGCTCACATTTAATTTGCTGGCAATCTGGGATAAGAATAACCCTGAAAAGCAAAGCAGCATTTACACACACTTGTAAATTATAAGAATGCAATAATGATTTGTTGGCAAGCCATCAAGAAGCAGAGCTCAGGCGAGCACAACATCATCGACTGAGAAATTTGAGTTTGGCTTGTAATTATCCATTAGGGGCGGCTTGTCTCACGTCAGGAGAAAGCAGCTTTCTGGCTGAGGGGAAGGTTTTATGGTTTCTCACAGTGTCGGACAGGGGGACCGCCTTCCTCCATTACATCTCTTTTTGGCTTCGATCTGCCTCCTCCGCCCCCTCACCCCCTCAACCACTCAGTCATCCATCCATACATCCATACTCCCACCTGGGGCCCCTTTGTTCTGTACACTCAGCATCTGGACACAACTCTAGATTGGTGTTCCTCAGGGTTCCTGTGGTGCACAGACCTCATGTAAAATCCTACGATCTGATCACAGCTTCTCCATGACATAATGGTGGACACCTGCTTCCTCCATAACTGCTTTCTCTAATCCAGATAAGCTTGTTTGGTAGAAAAGTGCTGTTGTGTTTCCTCTTTGTCGTCCAACAATTTTATAACTGACTTGACGATGGAAGGAACTCTTTGATGTGAAGTCTGTAAACGCTGCTGATGGTTCTAAATATGCTTTTCCTTTTCAACACCACTCATAGTTCAGATATGTGATGTTAAGTGCAAACTCTCCATCCACCAATCCATCCAAACACAGGCACCCACATCCATCCATCAATTCCAACACAAGAATCTCTCCCTCCCTCCACCCATGCATCATCACTTCAACCCCCCCCCCCCCCCCCCCTCCCTCCATTAGGCAGCCACACTGACTGTAGACGTCTCACATGCTAATGTGGTGGACAAACTGCTCTTTGACCCTCAAGCAGCTCTGCTCAACTCATTTTTTCCCTTCGAACGTCCAACAGTGGCCCCTCACACTGAAAAGGTCGATGAAACCCGCCACCACCCATCACCCCCACCACACAACCAATTAAGGTAAATGGACCTCGCTGAGATGGAGCTTTTTAACCCTCACAGTTTTCAAGCGCAACACAAAGCAATGGCGACAAAGCCACTACGTGAGGCGAGTTCTCGCCCATCAGCAGCAGCTCGGGCTTCAAATGCCTGGTCAAAGAACGTTTTAGCATCATGATAACAGTAGAGGTCCTGAGCCAAATAGAAAGATCTATGTAAAGATGTTTAATTGGTTCTAAAATGGGCTGTTTCAGATTCACAAGCTGCTTGTTAACCAGGTTTGCTCATACCTGGTCAGTGTCTTTTGACCGGCAGTGTGTTTTGAGCTTCACAAACAGGATTGCTCTCAAGGTATGTACTGTACATCCAGTGCAGCTCTGCCTCTGGTTTCATTTATAAGTATTTCAGTTTTATCTGAGTGTGCAGAGATAAGGCTGCTCAGACTTGAAATGATTATGGATGTTACTACAATGTTTTTGATATTCCTGATCTCAGAGAGATCTGATCTGAGAGTACAGTGATCAGAATCAGAATCAGAAGTACTTTATAAATCACTGGGAGAAATTCTTTCACTGTTCAGGATGGACCTCAAGTTTGGGCCGGACCCTCCTCTCTGAGATCACCTGCACAGAGTCCATCTCCAACCACACCACGTCACTTGCCTTTCTAATGTTTGTTGAGCCTGTTTGTGTCGGCCACCCTCAGCCTGCTGTCCCAGCATGCAACAGCACAGAGCATAGCGCTCGAAGAAGACCTTCAGCTTAGTGTGACAGATGGTGAAGAACCTCAGCCACCTCAAAAAATAGAGGTGGCTTTGGCCCTTCTTGTAAAAGAGTTCCGTGTTCCTCACCCAGTCCAGTTTATTGTCTATCCAGCATGTTGAAGATGGACGACGTAGATATGTGGTGAAAGTTAACGATTCTTCCCCATGAAGAAGAAGAAGCAGGCGGTGTGCAGTGGCAGTATTAAGAGTGACAGAAGCCATTACTACTGATTGATGCAAGGTGTTTACTGAGAGACTTTATGGAAGAAAAGACAACTCCAGCTCTCAAAGTCAAACCAAGAAGCACAAAAGAAGAAGTAGAAGAGTACTTGGAAGTGCTACTGCGTCACGAGTGATGACTTCTTGAGCAACAACACAACAGTAACACAGAGAAAATGCAGCTCTTGTGAACCTGATGTGATGGATTCATTTAAAGGAAAACGGAAAAAACTTTCATTTTGTTTTGGGGTCTGTTTACACCACAACGGTATTGGGAGCCACTGAAAACACAACTTCTTGAAACTGCTTTGACTCCATCTTCGTGGAAATGGGAAAGAAATTAAACTTTTCTGAAAGGCTGCAACTGGTTATGTGCACCACGGTCATGGTAACTAGGAGTTGTGCACATGCTCAGTAGCCGCAGAACAATGTTTCCCCAGAGTATCAAGACTCTCAGTCCAGATTCTCCTGGGACTGGGTAGTTTAATAGTCACTGTGATAACAATACTACTTAGTTGTCTGTCCATACGAATGCCCGGGTACTCCTATTGTTAATTGTTGTTAATGTTTGGAGTGGATTGTTCTCTGCTGCATGTGTGTGTGATTTCATTGCAAAAACAGCACCAACTAGTGGCCCAACACCTTAACTACATTGTTTTTAGCATTTCACTCTCCTGCCTCGTCTGCCGATGGCTCGAGGCCGAGTGTCACAGCGGGAGGTTTGGCCCTGACATCACTCCCTTCACTATCAACCGCACCCCACAGCCCTCTGAATCAGCTCCTCTTTTTCCATTTGTCAGCCGCTCCCTGCGACCGCTGCTGTAAATAATGACCTGTGCTAAAACAGATTTATACTTGGCGTGTAGAATACTTTCTGTACTTTGTGAAAGAGGTGGAAGTACGAACGTGTTCAACATTATCAGTCAGAAACTGAGGGAAAAAAATCCTCTCTTTACTGCTCTGATCCGACAGTATTTGTGAAGAAGAAACCACATGGTGGATTGGTATAGTTATGGCCCACATGCTCACAAAACTGCAATATCTTATCTATAAAGATGAAAAGCGCATTTTTTCTTGCTCACAGAACTGGAATGCTGTGAGGCAGAGTGAATTATGATGGAACCTGGATTAGAGCAGATACAGTGTACAATCAATCCTGCTTTGATCATGAGTTCGATCTATGTTCTCCATCAATCAGTGCTGCAGCCTTGTCACAGAGGAATCTTTTAAATGTGGGAAATAGTCTTCTCATGCTCACCTCATTTTCACATACAGACATGGACACAAACTTAGTTTAAAGGTATGTCGTAATCACTTCAATGGTGCTGGGAGATTAACTCCAGTTTTTAAAATAATCAGAATACTATGGTAACAAAAAATTCTGAGTTAATATACAATAATGCCAACTAAGGAATTAGTGTCAGTGTGAGATCAGAAGTAATCAAGGTGGAAAAACAAAACATGATTCTTAGTGCTTGAGTGTCTAACTCAGTTAAGTTTGGACCACTTAAGCCTCGGTCCCACTGTGCAGTACGTGCTGGAGCGGGGCGGGGCGGGCAGGTAAGCCAAAGCGCACCCACATCCAACGCTGTTGCGCGATCCCACCACAGAGTGTACCGTTCAAATGTAGGCGGGGTTGTGAATGACGCAGGTATGTGATGTCATTACACAACAGTAAATGTGGGACCAATGTGGACGTTGCGGCTGCAACTAAGGCATCCATCCGAGTAAAGCCGCGCACCTCCATTTTCTGTGACGCAGCTTGGAAAACTTTCTCATTCTGAACAGCGGTAGTTTCTGTACTATCGACGACTTTTGTCATTGGAAACACAGAAACCCCGAAATGTATCGTACTGTATCGGCACATACTGCATGTTGGGATCATGGCTATACAGCCCAACTCCATGTCAAGAGTGAAATAACAGAATTATAAATGTGAAATTCACATTTTTGGACAGCTTCAAATATCCCCCCCATTTTATTTCAAGGTGGCAAAAACCAGTTTGAGACCTTGTTTACACGACAAGGTTTACATATGAAAATGAAAAAAACTGCATTGTGGCTGTAGCAACAAGTAGTTATGCACGTGCTCAGTAGAAGAACAATAATGTTTCCTCTAGAGTGTCATGACTCACATTCCATATTCTCCTGGGACTTGTGGCCTGGCATGCACACTATATTGTTTTTATTGTTTCTGCCGTTGCCGTGGAAACCGACATTGTTTTCAAAATCAAAAATGCAAAAACGATGCATTTCTACTTGGAACATTATGTAAACGGAGCCTTAGAAAATTTAATCCAGGTTCACATTTGTGCCAAGATGAAGGTATTTTTCCCTACTGCAAAATATAGTGAAATGTCTAAAAAAAACATGCCTTGTTGCCTTGTAATTGGAGCATTTGCAGCTTTCAGCATACATGTTTTTACAGCGCTTGGATGCTAAAGCTAGTTCGCTAATGTTAACGTCACTGATCTCTCCGCTCTGGTCTCGCTGCTGCGTTATGTCCACCACTCTGACTTATATAGTTTAATACCTAATAATTGGACCATAAACTGCAGGTAAATCATCCCAGGGGCCATACTGGACCCTCTGGTGGGCCGGTTCTGGCCTGTGTGTGGCTTTACCGTGCTCACAGGTATTTGCTGCTTACCTTTGAAGAAGACGAACCTGCCGTCATGTCTCTCATAGGCAGCGTCGATGTCTCCAGGCAGCCCCCTCCAGAAGTGACCAATGGGCATGGGGTAGTTATCCAGAACCCGGTTCCGACGAACCCTCCAGAACCAGCGGCCCTGAGGAAAAAGCAAGGACAAGTACGTGTGTCAGTGGAATATGCACCACGTGGGGGCTTATGTTCTAGCTTGAAAACTATAAAATCAAGTATCAGAGCTGGCTTCATGTGCCAACTAAACACATGTGAACTTAAATAAGACCAGAGAAGGATGAACTGATTTCAACTAGAAACCCCACTAAGGTCACATAGCACTTGCAGGATAACTAGACCAGAACGTACAATACACTAACAATAGCAGTCTAATAATAGTCAGTGTCCGCTCTGCTGGTTTCATCAGGTCTCCTTATAGCTCTCGTCTCTCTCTCTCTCTCGGCCATGGCCATGGTCGGCACAGAGATCATTCTTCATAAAGAACTCTGTCTCCATGTCCAGTCAGCAGCACAGAACAGTTATGGGAGCTCAGCAGGGGCACGTTCACCTCAATGACACTTTGATATCTGCTGTCGTGAACCCACTGAGCACACGCGTGGTGAGTCAGGAGCCCGGCATGTCCCGGATAATGTAACAGCAAAGTGCTGGGCGACGCTTCTTTTTGTCCTTCACGCGGGACGTGGCAGCAGACAGCTTAGAGCGGTGAGGAGGGGGAAGGCTCGAGAACCCGGTTCTTTCACAAGCCTATTATGGCAGATCCTCACAATGACCAGATGAGGACTGAAGTGACACATCAGGCCGAGTCTCAGTGTGAGGAGTCTGGATATGACAGCAGCCTGATGGGCTTCTGCTGTGAGGAGCAGAGATAGAGTAACTCCCCACATACTGAACAGAGCTGCTTCATACTCCTGCCATTAGTTGTCGCATTTCATCACAGAAGCCAACAAGCTTCCAACACCAGTATGAGGAGCCAAACATAGCATCACAATATTTATGTGTGTTATAGATATAGCAATCCACACCGTTACAACGAACTGGAGCAACCAGCAGCTTACGCTCACAGTAGAGGGTCTACTGGCTCTATGTCTCAACTAGGGATGCACGGATAGCAATAACAGTATCCAGTCTGATACGGCACGGAGTACTTGTACTCATAAAAGCTCCCGACACAACCCATTGAGTATTGCAGGATGTCATCCATCAGCAACATCAGCAGCAGGTAGACGAGAGAGGATGAGGGAAGTCGGCGGTTTGGAGATTCTTTAGTATTAATGAGAATGACAAATTACTGTAAATAATGTTCTGACAAAATATCAATAGGAGGAGAAAGATAGTTGGTACAACACCAGCAACTTTATCACCAGCAACTTCATCCCCAGACAATTGGACCAGCAATTAGCCCGATGTTGCTCAGTAGATCAGAAGGATTTTACTGTAGACTGTTTAGGATTCACACTGTCTAGACTAAGTTGGAACAGAAGATTTAAAGATGCTGGAGACAGTAAAACAAAAGCCTCTAGAAATCTATAATATCTAACAATAAAGTGATGAAATACTTGGAAGAAACTGCAGTGACTGATCCAAAGTCCACTCTGCTTTTGGTCTGCAAGCTATTTTAAGAGCTACTGGCAGGCTATGGATCAGGTAATTATGGCCAGAGATTATTGCTGTCCAGACTAGACGTCCAGGCTGAGATGACTGGATGAAACCCAGGAAGATGGACTTTCCTGGCTGGGCTGAAACCTGAGAGGACTGACCATGTGCAGGACTGCTCGGTGTCACACACACCTCCAGTTGAAGACGAGTGTGTGTGTGGAGTGACGGGGGTCTGCTCTGCATGCAAACAACAGGAGCAGATAAAGAAGTACTCATACAGCTTACACAGTTTAGAGTGTATAGAAAAAATGTATGGGAAAAAAAAGAAAGAAACCGGATTGTTGGCTGAAACTTCCAAACATCTCTAACTGCTTGAATGAGCACACGATCATTAATAGTAACTTCACGAGCGTTGGATTGTGTGATATGTTTATGTGATTGGACCCAGCTGTGAGCAGCATGATGACCAGTTCAGGCAGCTTTCTAATGGTCCATTGCTGCTTCAGCTCTGTTTGTGGCCAGTACCTGACCCTCCCTCCCTCCACCGCCACCCCCCACCAGGCTTTTAACAGAGCTACATCTCATAAAGCAGCAGCAGCCCCGACGCTTTACAATCCATAGGGACCTGAGTGAAAACAGACCATTTGTTGGCTTCACATGCTGAATATTGTCAGAACAATAACCACCACCAAAGCAGAGGTTACTACAGAAACACAGACTTCTGTCACGGACGAAATGTTTTAACATTGACTGTTTACATGGACAGAAATAATGTGAATTAAAGAAGGTTCATGTGAACACATCTATCAGCGGGTTCTTCAGATCCAGGAGGGTCCATTCAAAAAGAAATGAAGGAAAACTCTGAAAGTCAGTATTGTTCTCTGCTGCATGTGTGTGTGGTTTCATTGCAGATAACAACCAACAATGGCAACTCATGGCCTGGCATGCTAACTACATTGTTTTTAATCGTGTCTGGCGTATTGTGGAAACAGACAGCTGGAAGTGAATCTTTGTCTGTCAGTGTTTCACTGTGATGTTGTAATGTGGGTGACAACCCTCGCTGCTCAGTCTGCACAGTATTTGTAACCTTTGCTGTGTATTTTCATGATTTTCTTATGCAACTTTGTTAATAATGGTGTATGCAGCTCGACTTTATTTTTTAACTTTTAGACCTTGTGAGGTGGCCCTGTGGGCCGGACTGTACCTCAGGAGGGTTTTCAAGCTCTTACCTTGAACACGAACATCTCCCCTCGGAGCATGGCCACTGTGTCAAAGTTTCCTTCACAGATGTTTGGTCCGTAGTGATCCGGTCTGTCCGTGGTCCTGGGGCGGTCAGGGTGCCGAGGAGGGGAGGGGGGAGGCCGGGGCTCCGGGCGGCGGGGGGTCACGGTGGGCAGGGCCTGGGTGGGGCTGCCGTCCAGCTGACCTGCAGGGAGAAACCAACAGAGTCAGTTAACCTGAGAAGATAACGAGAGCACCCCAGACATAAATATGCTCAGTGTTTACAGCCATTCTTCTAGTTCTTCTCCAGCTGCTTAAACATCTTCATCAGAGCAGGAAAATTAAATTTCAAAAGAAAAAAGCTGAAGAATACTCAAAAATAACCACGTTAACCAGAATATCATCAACCAGGTTCCCAGGTAACCAGATGATTAGTAACAGGACACTGATGCAAACAAACTGACAAACTTTAAATTAAAAAAATTTTGCGGCAAAAACTTCGATCAATTCCTAATTACAACACTGAAAGGCAAGAAAACTACTCTTGTGATTAATCCTAATTTTTAGGAATTGATCTCAATAGATGCTCCAAAAAATTTGAAATAGCTTCTTCCAAAATAAAGTTAAATGTATTAAACCACTATAATTAGATTTGGACATTATGGAGAAAAGAGACCATTTCGTCCTGCTTTGGGAGAGTTTAGTAGATCCTTATTGTTGCTTTTCTACGGTAAAAACAAAATCTATGTAAAAACGACTTGCATGAGGATTCAGTCATCCTACCGTAGATCTGCTGAATGCCCCGCCGGTCGTCATCGGGCAGCTGGAAGTTCTCCGTCTCCATCCATTGGTAAAAAGGAGCCATGATGGCCAGAGGGTTGTTGGAGTGCTCCAACCCCAGAGCATGTCCCAACTCGTGGATTGCGACCAGGAAGAGGTCGTTCCCTGTGAGGACATGAGGACTGTTAACAGTGTCAACGTCACACAACCACATGGATTTACTTTGGATTATTTCTACTGTCTATTTTGCATTTGATTGTATGTTACACACACTGTGTCTTTGAAATGAATCACTGACAGATAGAAGGTAATACTTTTATTTTCCTAATAACTAAAGCCCCTTTAACACAACAATGTTTTCAGGTGAAAACACACAATTTTCATTGCATTGTGGGGGGCCGTTTACGAAACAACAGTGCGCAGAGCTGCTGAAAATGCAACTTATTGAATATATTTAAATTCTGTGGAAACGGAGGCAAACAAAACTTTTTGAAAACGGTTACACGCTTTCTCCATGTAGACGGCAGACAAGACGCTCCAGGTCCTGCTCACCACGCCTGGAGTAAATAATTCTTCTGCACATGCTCAGTAGCTGGACAATAAAAAACAATGGCAGTCTCCAGAGTGTTATGACTCCCAGTCCATATTCTCCTGGGACTTGGTAGTTTTATAGTTGATAGTCACTGTAAAAACAATCCTACTTGGTCGTCCGTCCGTACGAAGGTCTGTGTACTCCCATTGTTAATGTTTAGAGAGTACTGTTCAATGCTGCATGTGTGTGTGGTTTCATTACAAAAACAACCAACAGCACTCACTAGTGGCTTTGATGCAAACTACATCGTTTTCAGGGTTTCCATTGTTTCTACTGTTTCTATTCAAATGGGGAACTTTTCTGAAATGAAAACAAAATTGATTAGTTTTCAATTAAAAGGTTGTTGCGTAAACGAAAGAATTGCTTTATGTGAGTGAGTATTTGGCTTCACTGTACTGTTTTGGCCAATCAGATATAGGAGCGAGGGTCTACAGCCATTCTTAATAACAGGGGAGCATCGTGAAGCAGTGCTGTGGATCATTTCCTCCTATAAAACCTGTGCAGAGATGCTCTTCCCCCCACCGTCTCTGATTCAGAGTCACATGAGTGTCCTCACGCTTGCTAAGTTGCAGCGAACACATGAGGGAGATAGCGTGGACCAATGAGGAAGGAGCGAGCTGAGAGCAGATAAAGAGGCCTTTGTGAGGTGAAACTCAAGAGTAAACATCAAACATTGTGGCACGGTAACAAGTTCAGCCGGTGCATCTATTTCTTCTTCAGACTTCTACTACTCAGATCCCATTTCAGCTTCTGAAGCTTTGTTTGCTTGTTTCCCCGTCTCACCCAGTATTCATCAGCGGAGGGGACTCCCAGAGTGAAGAAAGAAGCTCCTCGACAACCAAACCCACTCTCCAAGTTTGCTCTGCTTTTTGCCAGTAGCTGACTCACATTAGTCTCATCCCACCACAAAAAGCTTCTGAGCTTTTGTTGCTTCCAGCCTGCAGCTGCTTCTCAGGAAGGTGTGTGGAGTTGTTTGGATGAAATGAAAAAGCTGTTTTTGTCCACGCAGTGCATCACAAGCTGTACACTTATTCCCCTAAACTCTGCTCAGTGGAAGTGGAAGAAAACACCTGATGTGTAATGAATGGCCAACCCTGGTGTGTGAAGCAGTGACTGGTAATATTTAACACAAAGTAAATAAATGGAGATCAGAGTTCCAAGCCAATGCTTGCAGAGGTGTGATCTTGACTTTGTAACAATCACGATGTACCGGAGGCAGAACAAGAATGGATACTTATAAACTTAAAGTCACTGATTTCATGGAAAAATGCATCAGTATTGCTTCTTGAGTCAGCTGCTTTGTGTCACATTGAGGAAGGGCAGTGGGCAGGATAATGAACTCATATCAGGAGATAGAGCTACTATATATAATGCTCCTGAAACGATAGTAAGTTACTGGCATTACTGTTTATCTGAAACTATCTCTTGGTGTAAATGTTGTAACACACTGTGTGCAGCATGTTCATCCCCTTGATTGGGATTAAGACCCCATTTACATGACAACATTTCAATTGAAAACACCTTATTTTTGCATTTTTGTTTTAGAAAAGTTTTGTGTTTACACTGCAACATTGTGAAACTGATGCTCATTTCTATGGAAACGGCAGGAATGCTGAGAACGATGTAGTAGTGGGTTGCGAGTTAGTACTGCTGGTTGCTCAGTTTTTATACATGAAACCACAAACACACATAAAGCATAGAGCCATACGCTCTCAACATCAACAATGGGAGTACACAAACATTCGTATGCACATACGACCATAGGATTGTTCTTACTGTGACTGTCAACTATAAAACCACCAAGTCCCAGGAGAATATAGACTGGGAGTCATGACATTCTGGAGGAAACATTCCCATTGTCCAACTACTGAGCATGTGCAGAACTACTAGTTACTACGGCTGTGGTGCGCATGCGCAATAGCAGCGTTTTTGGCATCTACACAGAGCTGTATCAAAAAGGTACTTGTTAACCAGTGGTTCCTAAACTTGCTGCATCACGGACTGGTTTCATAAAACTGATTTTTTCCACGGATCGGCACGACATTGTATGAAAAGGCCTTAACGACACATGAAAACGAAAAGTGACAGAGTTAAGTGCAGACAGAAGTGAAGGTTTTTTTTAAGATAAAACAAAAACAGACGAAGGGAAATTTAAATGCACACTTTCAAAATAAAACTTTTTATTGTCTCTTTGTGGCCCAGGACAAAATGATCCACGGACCAGTACTGGTACCGCAGCCCGGTGGTTGGAGACCCCTAGAATAAACAGACCCCCAAAACGCTATAAAGTTTTCAGTTTTCACTAGAAACGGAGCCTAAGCCTGTAAAATATTATACAGCTATTAATATATCAAATGAGATCATGTCGAGTATTAGAGGAGCAATATTATTTCTTCATAGACGATGTTCATGTCTTTTGGCTTTGAGATTTGTTCTTCAAAATAGCAGTTCTCTTCGTCTTTTTCCTGTTTGAGCTGTTTTTGTTCTCTACTGTTGTTCCGTGTTGTTGTTGCTCATTTTGAAAGACATTGTTATCGGATTCCCCTTCATTACTTCCACAATATTTGATGCCTGGGGGCCAGAGAGCTGAAGATAGAGGAACAAAACACAAAATGCAAGGAAAAATGACCAAAAGCAACAAACTGCTTCACTTCTGAAACGCTTCAGACGGACAAAAAAAGGTCATTGCATATTAAAACCAGCCATTTAGAAGAGCAAATCTGTACTTAAGCATCTACCATCTGATACTGTGTAGTGATGGGCACCGAATTCTGTACTTTTATAGGTAACCATCAAATTCAGTCAGGACTACAGAATACCAATTCACGTGAAATCAAATGCTACCACGGTACCACGGTACCATTTGGTATCTAAACACATCCTTGTGACTCTGAGGGAAGAGTAGACGATGTTCCGATCCGGACCTGAACACAGCACTGCACGCACAAAAACGTAATGATTTTAATAGCTGCAGCAGTGAACGGAGCAAACATGGCTGTTTGAAAGCACTTGTTCGAAAGTACGGGTCAACTTTTCAAATGCGATGCCAACTCACTCGCTGCCATATTTGTGACGCCAAGTGCAAGGAAAGCCGCGGGAATACTTCTAATCTGAGGAAGGTCCTGATTAAGCACAAGATTTTTGTCAAGGCTGAAGAGTGCGCAATTGTAGACAGTCTCAGATCTGCCATCACAGATCTACCGTCACAATGTTTCCAGAGGGCAAAGAAAGGAATAGGAGTATGTGGAGCTGGATTTTAATTTGTGCATTATTAGGAAAAAACACTGTGAATTGGTAGTTAAGAGTTTTAATGTTGAAGAAATTAAACAACTGTAATGTTAGAATACAAACAGTTGAATGTTGTTTTGATATATTTGTTAAAGTTTATATAATGAGAAATTTGTTAAATTGAAAACATTTGTTATTTTATTATTAAACAAATTAACATTTATAAATTCACACAAAAGTAGTGAAAATTGGTAATTAACAAAATTAACAAAAATGTCTTTCATAAAAAAAAAAAAACAAACCCAAAGGTGTGCAGAATAATGTAAGTATCTTGCCTTGATAATCAAGCCCATCCAGATAAATTTAACTCAGCGGCGAAAACGACAGAATTCAAATGCCAATAAAGCCAGAACTTGCATTTCCTGAAACACACCACTAGAAGTGTGTCCACATACCCAGAGTTTGGCTTCCCGCTGTGTTTTGTTTGTGTAGTTCAGATTTGTGGACACTGAAGTGGAGAGCGGATTGTAATTTGGGTTGTCCTTTACTTTTTAAGCTGTTTAAGAAGTGTGGTGCAACAAAGGGACCCAGTCTACAGATCTGCCCGAGTGGAACACACTCCCACTCGCCGAGGCATTCCAGCGGCCCTGTGATCTGCCCCGTAACACATCCCACACATGGCTGATCACACAGATACACATACACAAAGCTGAGCCCTCAGTGTGCATGCAGATAACAGGGCAGGAAAGCCCACAGTCGGGAGAAAAATCCCTCTCTAATCAACAGGGTTAAAAGGTGGAAGCAGGAAGAGAGACTCAGAGTGTGTTCGCTTCATTCTGCTGCTAATTAGCTTAGTGTGAGACACTTGTTAAAGGCTAGGAGTGGATCAAATATTAACATTAAACATTTGGGAATGAGCTGAGTTTTCCCCCCAAATCTAACCACAATCCTCTCACATGAAGGATCATGGCAATTTCCTAAAAATCTGAGGAAATTTGAGAAATCTATGGAGGCGCAGTTGAGGCTGAGGCAGTGTTGTGACCACAGATTCACTTTGAACTTGTCCAAACGTAAGCAGAGCAGCAGAGCAGCAGAGCAGCAGAGGTCGACATGAGCGTTGAATGTAGAGTTACAGTCTGGGTTATGTGGGGAGGACAAACACAGAGGCAGCTGCTTGCAATCTGTTACATTGGTTCATTACCGTCTACAACCTGACATGACTGTGGAGCTCACTTACACAAACCCCTCAATCATCCATTGGAAATCAAACAAACCCCTCCCTCAATAAGGTCAACACGCACCCACCTTCAGTCCTGTGAAGTCCTGTTTTCAAGTCCTACAAACTTCTCAGAGAAAGGTGCACACTGCAGGTTATTATCAATCCTGCTTCTGTTTAATCCTTTCCAACCTTGACATTATGATTGAGAAAAGTCTTTACCTTGTATGTTCTGGTTCCCGATGGTCCAGGGTTCGTCTGAGTCAAAATGTGTGTCCCCGCCCATCCCAGGTCCGGGGAAGTAGGCGTGAGCGAGGAAGCCCCCCTCCCCGTCAAAAGGGGAGCTGTCCCCATGGAAGCCCGAGGCAAAGAAGATCATGATGTCGGGCTCCTTTCGGCGTCCATATTTGATCTCCTGGTAGGGGATTTCATCGAAGGTCAACGGAGTGACCTTCTCCCACACTCTGAAGGCTCTTCGGATGGCCTCATACGAGTTGTACTCTCCAATCTTGGGCGTGTAGTTTTGAATGCTTTGGAAACAGAGAGGGGAAAATAGGAGAAATTGAAACGCAGACCAAGTATACTGATAGATTGGGTTAAGAAAAAGTTAAACATAATAAAAGCTGACTGAGACTTTGTGAGTCCTTGTTAAATGTTCTGATTAGACTTTGTGATACCTGTATGTGAGGTGGTTCTTGTTCCATTTATGCCCAGTGAGGGCGTAGCGTTTCCGCCGCACGTTAGTTTTGATCTGGCCTCCGAACTTGTCGGGCACGCCGCAGCGGGGTCTCCTCATGGCGCTGGAGGAGTTGAAAGGAGTCAGGATGCGTGCCGGTTTAAAAAAAAAAGAAGCATCCAGGTGAAGAGATGAAAGAGAAGCCATGCTTTGTGCTCTTGTCTATGGACTGTTGTTTCATTTTAAGTCACCTATGAGCTGTCCTGCTGAGGAGTTAGAGAGGAAGGAGGAAATAGTACCAATTCTTTTCATGTTCTCAGCCAAATCAAAGCTACAAGGCCTTAGGGCCTGTGTACACGATGTTTAAGTGAAAACACAAAACCGTTGTTGAATTTGAGTGTCATTTTGACAACAATTGTGTTTGGAGCCACTGAAAACACAAGTTTTTAAGAAAGGCTTTTTGAAAACACACAAAAATGTTCCATTACAAAAACAAACAACAGCGCCCATTAGTGGCCCAATATACTAACTACGTTGTTTGCAGCATTTCCATGTAAAAGGACACTGTTTTCAAAACATTGCAGTGGAAACGTGAAACTTTTCTGCAACAAAAACACAAAAATTATTTGTTTTCACTTGACACGTGGTATAAACGGGACCTTAAACACCAGTGATTGAAGGGACTGATCATATTTTATTCAGCTGTGGAGTTTGTAAAGGTCCAATATTTTGCACTTTTTTTATCTGCTGCAGTCCTCGGACTCTTCAAGTGGGCAACTTTGGTTCAAAACACAAAAGGATAAATCTCCACGGCATCCGTTTAACCTGTTTTAGGCTGACTTGAATCACGTTACAGTGCACAAACCCACATGGATGATTTCTTAGGCAGCTCACAAAATACACATTTGGTTAATTTCTTCTCAAAGTTTACGAGCCAAGAGAATAGCCAGGAGAAATGCCATGCACGTTCCCCACCTGATGGTTTGAGGGTCCATCTGCCCTGTGACCTCCAGACCGTAGAACCTCTGCATGTCACTGATGGAGTTGGACAAGATCTGAGCTGATCGCATGGTGGACATCTGTCTGCTCGCCTGGGGCAGGTAACCGTACATCCTCAGCCATGACTGTGCACACAAGCAAAATAAAAGTATGTTATGTAATTGAACCAACCGTCAGATTCATTCTAAGAAGCTTTGATACAGGTACATCTTCACACACATGCCAGAGAAAACCAAAGACGATTTACTCAATTGAGAAGTGAATTACGGCATGGTTATGGAAACAGCTGTTTTATGAGGACATGTGCAGTTTAATTGCAGTAACATACGCAATAGACTGAGCAGAACATTTAAGTCACTCCTCTCAGTTTCAAGTCTGTAATTTCAGAACAGACAAAGATCTGCCCTGAAACTCAAGAGATTGTGGGAAATACTCCTATTAATGAGGTGATGTTGAATGAGGATACACTCTTTCTGCTCTATTATCAGTATTTGTAGATAAAGAAGAGAACGAACAGAGTGACTCCTCCTATATGATACAGTACTTTGGGAGTGTGTGGGGGGCTGGTTGGGGGGGGTTAATGACAGACTGGAAGCAGAAAACGTGATACTCGACCCAATCGAGGCGGCGCAGAGGCCATCCCACCTGTTATGTGGAAACTCGATAACACACACACACACACACACACACACACACACACACACACACACACACACACACACACACACACACACACACACACACACACACACACACACACACACACACACACACACACGTTTTTGCATACTGGGGAGTCTGGGACACCGGATACTCCTACATATGGTGGTGAGGGGATTGACAAAAAAAGTGTGTGTGTGTGTGTGTGTGTGTGTGTGTGTGTGTGTGTGTGTGTGTGTGTGTGTGTGTGTGTGTGTGTGTGTGTGTGTGTGTGTGTGTGTGTGTGTGTGTGTGTGTGTGTGTGTGTGTTTGCGTGTGTGTTTGCGTGTGCGTGTGTGTGTGTGTGTGTGTGTGAGAGAGACTCCTGGTCACACCCAGATTTCACAATGCACACCAGTGCTTGATAAAGAAGTGTATTTACTTACCCACTCCTTTAGATCCAGAAAACAGACGATTCTGATTACTCAACTCAGTAAAATAGGTCCTGCACTCAAAGTACAAAGGTCACCGGTTCTCTTAGGTCTGTGGAAAGTAATTGTGCATCTGGGTTGATGTCCAACTGCAACTTATTTAAAGCTGAACGACTAAAATAACTGGTAAAGATATAAAGTTATGAGTTAAAATACTAGGATTCTTTGCATATTTACCAACAATCTCAACTGGGCAGAATTGTTTCTGTGACTCTTTGTCATGTGTGTTTAGTTTCTCGTCTTCCCAGTAACACTGTCAGCAGTTAATGATTAAGCCTCCCTCCCTTGTTTCTTCCATTCTTTAAACCTTTATTATATCTGTCATGCAGGAAATGGACACACAGTTTATCTTTACTAGGTTGTAGGTGTGTCCAAGTGAGTATCCAGATAAAATACTAATGCACCATTTTTGAATGCCCTGATTTGAAAATGTGCATTTGAAAGTACAAACTTAACATAATAAATAAGGGGCTAAAAGTAAAAATTAGGGCAGCGTCAATGTCATTTTTTTAAAAGGACAAGTACAAGTAAGAGTACTCCCTTTTAGCTACTTATGCATACCCAGTACCGATAGGAGTAATTAGTCTCATTTATACCCCGTACACAAACGATATGTGAAAGTTATGCATCCAAACAGCGGCTGTGTGGAGGTGGTTTGCAGCTACGCACATCTCCTACTTTGTCTTGAAGTCTCCAGTAAACAACTGTAGACTGTAGACTAAGGGACCGATGACATCAGGTGATACTCACCAGGTTGTATCAGGGAGCTTTTACAAGTACAATACTAGTGTCGTTGCATTTTTAGTAAAAAACTGATTGTAAAGTGATCATCCCACCCTATGAGCCTTAACTACTACTACTGTTTTTACACTGCAACTTATACTATGTTGAACACAGATTGAACTGGTGTTCAATAACATATTTGTGTTTTTTCAATTTCCTTCAACTTCTGTTGTTCTATTGTCTTAGTTTCCTCATCTTGTCCAGTGTCCTCCCTGCCTGATGTGATTCATCACTGTGAGGTGAAAGGTATAATGCCCAATCAGTCAATCACTGTCAATAGCTGAGCTGAGTCAGACGCATCCTGACAGCGTCTCATTCTTTTCCTGATCAGCTAAAGGAGCGGACGGCTACAATCATTCACCAAATATACTGCCACTGTTGTAATGGCTCCTCTTCTCTTTTGCCCTGAAGGCTGAGATTTTACATCAAAACGGTTTCATCATTTTCTTGTCGGTGAAACCTGCGGGAAGGTCGCTCAGTCCGTCAAATAATGGAAATAAGATTGATGACTAATCCTAGAAGTAGCGATCGGTGCATGATGCACAGGAATGAATCTGGTTGTTTCAGTGACAGTGGCTTTTAGTTTATTACCTTTGATTTGAAGCGCCTGTAAAGCAAAATGACGGGTCTGTTTCGACGTGTCATAAAGTGACTGATAAGATCACGTCTGAATACTGTGATCTATGTTGTTCTGAATCCAAAAGTTCCATTGTTTAAGAAGAACCCCAGAAGAATCAATAAAGCAGCAACAATTTTTGGGAAATGACCAAAAATTATGATGTAAAGTAGACGTCCAGAGCTGAGTGTTAGCAGCTGCTTCTGCAGTGGGTAGTGTTACTGACTCTGATCAGATTTCTGGATTATCAGCTAAATGAACCACCTATCTACCATCACAGCAGCTTCAGGCTCCATCACCAGCAGAGCTTTCCATCCACCTACAGGAAGCCAGTGCGTGTGTGAGGACATCCATTTAGTGGAAGATCCTATTATTCTTTTTCAGTCCATTAAAGCCAGTCAATTTACTTCGTGGATAACAAAACAAAAATTTCTGTCATGTTGGGAACTCCCGAAACAGAAAATGGCTTTTTAACGATCACTCACCTTTCTGAGTTAAAAATGTAGGCACGTCACTAATGAGCTATTCTTCAAACTCCAGCCTTCAGATGAACAGCGTAACAATGTTGTTATGTTTTATTAGAGGTCGATTTACACAGCAATGGTGCTCGCAGTCACTGAAAATGCAATTTTTTGAAACCGCTGTGACTCCATCTCAGTGGAAACGCAATTTATCTGAAACCCTCTACTGGTCCTGGTCACCACGGCTGTACTAACTAGTAGTTGTGCACATGCTCAGTAGCTGGACAATAAGAACAATGTTTCCTCCTGAGTGTCATGACTCCCAGTCCATATTCTCCTGGGACTGTAGTTTTATAGTTGACAGTCGCTGTATGAACAATCTAACTTGGTCGACTGTCCATACCAATGTCCGTGTACTGCCATTGGTAATGTCTAGAGCTTATTGTTCTTCATTGCATATGTGTGTGTGGTTTTATTACAAACATAAAAACCAGAACCCGCTAGCGGCGTGGCTGGGTAACTACATAATATTCAGCATTTTTACAGCTTCCGTTGACACTATTGTTTAAACACAAAACTTTTCTGAAACGAAAACACTAAAGTATGTTCATTTGAAACATTGTCGTGTAAAAGAGGCCGTTCAAGGTGGCTCTGAACTGATGTTGTGATCTTAAAGCTCAGGTAAACTGTAATCTTATTAAATGAAGGTATTGATCCATTCCCTTTCAGATCCGAGTGATGTCCAGGCTGTCTCAGCTCTGTGAGAATGTTCACGTGCAGCGTGGGAGCAGGAAGAGGAGATGGGAGGCTGAGCGGGACATGACCCTGACCCACCTCTGCATTGAGATAAGGAGGCTTCAAACACGCTGACACACAATCACACATGACGGCAGAGACAAACACACGCTTCCTGAAACACTATCTGAACACTCAGAAACAGGTGGTAGGGTTCTCCAAACACGTCTCCTCTGCCGTGAGTTCAAGAAGAAGACATAGGCAGACACATGAGAAAAGCTGCTGCTAAGGCTGGACGCACAGCAGAAAAACTGCTGTTCTGAAAGCTGTTTATCCCTCAGAAGCTCAGCCAAACTCTTGTCAATAATTCATAACACTACTGCTCCACATTCACCTGCAGCTGAGAAGGTTCACTCGTATACAAGCACATTAGGATCCTTTCTACTCCAAACACACACAAGCACTGTCAACGGCAAATGATATACTAGATTCCAATGCAGTTTGAGTATGTGTCCGGGGCTTCGTGAGTGC